>NW_027440313.1:0-143275 GCF_031893055.1 Leptodactylus fuscus
TGGGTGATCTTGCAACTTGTACCATGTCGGAGTTTGATTTTCCCCATACGGTTTCACTGATCGTGTACTCTTGAGTGTAGCTCGGGCTGAGAATTTCGCAGCCATGGGAAAGTTGACAGTTAAGCCTATCTAGTGACAACCCATCATAGGCTAGCTGGGTGATCTTGCAACTTTTATCATGCCGGAGTTTGATTTTCACCATAGGGTTTCATTGATCGCTTACTCGGCAACTTGTATGAAGCAGGATTTCTACTTTCCCCTTAGCGCTTCATTGATCGTGTACTCTTGAGTGTAGCTCGGGCTGAGAATGACGCAGCCATGGGAAAGTTGACAGTTAAGCCTATCTAGTGACAGCCCATCATAGGCTAGCTGGGTGAGCTTGCAACTTGTACCATGTCGGAGTTTGATTTTCCCCATAGGGTTTCATTGATCGTGTACTCTTGAGTGTAGCTCGGGCTGAGAAGGTCGCAGCCATGGGAAAGTTGACAGTTAAGCCTATCTAGTGACAACCCATCATAGGCTAGCTGGGTGATCTTGCAACTTTTATCATGCCGGAGTTTGATTTTCACCATAGGGTTTCATTGATCGCTTACTCGGCAACTTGTATGAAGCAGGATTTCTACTTTCCCCTTAGCGCTTCATTGATCGTGTACTCTTGAGTGTAGCTCGGGCTGAGAATGACGCAGCCATGGGAAAGTTGACAGTTAAGCCTATCTAGTGACAGCCCATCATAGGCTAGCTGGGTGAGCTTGCAACTTTTACCATGTCGGAGTTTGATTTTCCCCATAGGGTTTCATTGATCGTGTACTCTTGAGTGTAGCTCGGGCTGAGAAGGTCGCAGCCATGGGAAAGTTGACAGTTAAGCCTATCTAGTGACAACCCATCATAGGCTAGCTGGGTGATCTTGTAACTTGTATCATGCCGGAGTTTGATTTTCACCATAGGGTTTCATTGATCGCTTACTCGGCAACTTGTATCAAGCAGGATTTCTACTTTCCCCTTAGCGCTTCATTGATCGTGTACTCTTGAGTGTAGATCGGGCTGAGAATGACGCAGCCATGGGAAAGTTGACAGTTAAGCCTATCTAGTGACAGCCCATCATAGGCTAGCTGGGTGATCTTGCAACTTGTACCATGTCGGAGTTTGATTTTCCCCATACGGTTTCACTGATCGTGTACTCTTGAGTGTAGCTCGGGCTGAGAATTTCGCAGCCATGGGAAAGTTGACAGTTAAGCCTATCTAGTGACAACCCATCATAGGCTAGCTGGGTGATCTTGCAACTTTTATCATGCCGGAGTTTGATTTTCACCATAGGGTTTCATTGATCGCTTACTCGGCAACTTGTATGAAGCAGGATTTCTACTTTCCCCTTAGCGCTTCATTGATCGTGTACTCTTGAGTGTAGCTCGGGCTGAGAATGACGCAGCCATGGGAAAGTTGACAGTTAAGCCTATCTAGTGACAGCCCATCATAGGCTAGCTGGGTGAGCTTGCAACTTGTACCATGTCGGAGTTTGATTTTCCCCATAGGGTTTCATTGATCGTGTACTCTTGAGTGTAGCTCGGGCTGAGAAGGTCGCAGCCATGGGAAAGTTGACAGTTAAGCCTATCTAGTGACAACCCATCATAGGCTAGCTGGGTGATCTTGCAACTTTTATCATGCCGGAGTTTGATTTTCACCATAGGGTTTCATTGATCGCTTACTCGGCAACTTGTATGAAGCAGGATTTCTACTTTCCCCTTAGCGCTTCATTGATCGTGTACTCTTGAGTGTAGCTCGGGCTGAGAATGACGCAGCCATGGGAAAGTTGACAGTTAAGCCTATCTAGTGACAGCCCATCATAGGCTAGCTGGGTGAGCTTGCAACTTGTACCATGTCGGAGTTTGATTTTCCCCATAGGGTTTCATTGATCGTGTACTCTTGAGTGTAGCTCGGGCTGAGAAGGTCGCAGCCATGGGAAAGTTGACAGTTAAGCCTATCTAGTGACAACCCATCATAGGCTAGCTGGGTGATCTTGTAACTTGTATCATGCCGGAGTTTGATTTTCACCATAGGGTTTCATTGATCGCTTACTCGGCAACTTGTATCAAGCAGGATTTCTACTTTCCCCTTAGCGCTTCATTGATCGTGTACTCTTGAGTGTAGATCGGGCTGAGAATGACGCAGCCATGGGAAAGTTGACAGTTAAGCCTATCTAGTGTCAGCCCATCATAGGCTAGCTGGGTGATCTTGCAACTTGTACCATGTCGGAGTTTGATTTTCCCCATACGGTTTCATTGATCGTGTACTCTTGAGTGTAGCTCGGGCTGAGAAGGTCGCAGCCATGGGAAAGTTGACAGTTAAGCCTATCTAGTGACAGCCCATCATAGGCTAGCTGGGTGATCTTGCAACTTGTACCATGTCGGAGTTTGATTTTCCCCATAGGGTTTCATTGATCGTGTACTCTTGAGTGTAGCTCGGGCTGAGAAGGTCGCAGCCATGGGAAAGTTGACAGTTAAGCCTATCTAGTGACAACCCATCATAGGCTAGCTGGGTGATCTTGTAACTTGTACCATGTCGGAGTTTGATTTTTCCCATAGGGTTTCATTGATCGTGTACTCTTGAGTGTAGCTCGAGCTGAGAAGGTCGCAGCCATGGAAAAGTTGACAGTTAAGCCTATCTAGTGACAACCCATCATAGGCTAGCTGGGTGATCTTGCAACTTTTATCATGCCGGAGTTTGATTTTCACCATAGGGTTTCATTGATCGCGTACTCGGCAACTTGTATCAAGCAGGATTTCTACTTTCCCCTTAGCGCTTCATTGATCGTGTACTCTTGAGTGTAGCTCGGGCTGAGAATGACGCAGCCATGGGAAAGTTGACAGTTAAGCCTATCTAGTGACAGCCCATCATAGGCTAGCTGGGTGAGCTTGCAACTTGTACCATGTCGGAGTTTGATTTTCCCCATAGGGTTTCATTGATCGTGTACTCTTGAGTGTAGCTCGGGCTGAGAAGGTCGCAGCCATGGGAAAGTTGACAGTTAAGCCTATCTAGTGACAACCCATCATAGGCTAGCTGGGTGATCTTGTAACTTGTATCATGCCGGAGTTTGATTTTCACCATAGGGTTTCATTGATCGCTTACTCGGCAACTTGTATCAAGCAGGATTTCTACTTTCCCCTTAGCGCTTCATTGATCGTGTACTCTTGAGTGTAGCTCGGGCTGAGAATGACGCAGCCATGGGAAAGTTGACAGTTAAGCCTATCTAGTGACAGCCCATCATAGGCTAGCTGGGTGAGCTTGCAACTTGTACCATGTCGGAGTTTGATTTTCCCCATAGGGTTTCATTGATCGTGTACTCTTGAGTGTAGCTCGGGCTGAGAAGGTCGCAGCCATGGGAAAGTTGACAGTTAAGCCTATCTATTGACAACCCATCATAGGCTAGCTGGGTGATCTTGTAACTTGTATCATGCCGGAGTTTGATTTTCACCATAGGGTTTCATTGATCGCTTACTCGGCACCTTGTATCAAGCAGGATTTCTACTTTCCCCTTAGCGCTTCATTGATCGTGTACTCTTGAGTGTAGCTCGGGCTGAGAATGACGCAGCCATGGGAAAGTTGACAGTTAAGCCTATCTAGTGTCAGCCCATCATAGGCTAGCTGGGTGAGCTTGCAACTTGTACCATGTCGGAGTTTGATTTTCCCCATAGGGTTTCATTGATCGTGTACTCTTGAGTGTAGCTCGGGCTGAGAAGGTCGCAGCCATGGGAAAGTTGACAGTTAAGCCTATCTAGTGACAACCCATCATAGGCTAGCTGGGTGATCTTGTAACTTGTATCATGCCGGAGTTTGATTTTCACCATAGGGTTTCATTGATCGCTTACTCGGCAACTTGTATCAAGCAGGATTTCTACTTTTCCCTTAGCGCTTCATTGATCGTGTACTCTTGAGTGTAGATCGGGCTGAGAATGACGCAGCCATGGGAAAGTTGACAGTTAAGCCTATCTAGTGACAGCCCATCATAGGCTAGCTGGGTGATCTTGCAACTTGTACCATGTCGGAGTTTGATTTTCCCCATACGGTTTCATTGATCGTGTACTCTTGAGTGTAGCTCGGGCTGAGAAGGTCGCAGCCATGGGAAAGTTGACAGTTAAGCCTATCTAGTGACAGCCCATCATAGGCTAGCTGGGTGATCTTGCAACTTGTACCATGTCGGAGTTTGATTTTCCCCATAGGGTTTCATTGATCGTGTACTCTTGAGTGTAGCTCGGGCTGAGAAGGTCGCAGCCATGGGAAAGTTGACAGTTAAGCCTATCTAGTGACAACCCATCATAGGCTAGCTGGGTGATCTTGCAACTTTTATCATGCCGGAGTTTGATTTTCACCATAGGGTTTCATTGATCGCGTACTCGGCAACTTGTATCAAGCAGGATTTCTACTTTCCCCTTAGCGCTTCATTGATCGTGTACTCTTGAGTGTAGCTCGGGCTGAGAATGACGCAGCCATGGGAAAGTTGACAGTTAAGCCTATCTAGTGACAGCCCATCATAGGCTAGCTGGGTGAGCTTGCAACTTGTACCATGTCGGAGTTTGATTTTCCCCATAGGGTTTCATTGATCGTGTACTCTTGAGTGTAGCTCGGGCTGAGAAGGTCGCAGCCATGGGAAAGTTGACAGTTAAGCCTATCTAGTGACAACCCATCATAGGCTAGCTGGGTGATCTTGTAACTTGTATCATGCCGGAGTTTGATTTTCACCATAGGGTTTCATTGATCGCTTACTCGGCAACTTGTATCAAGCAGGATTTCTACTTTCCCCTTAGCGCTTCATTGATCGTGTACTCTTGAGTGTAGCTCGGGCTGAGAATGACGCAGCCATGGGAAAGTTGACAGTTAAGCCTATCTAGTGACAGCCCATCATAGGCTAGCTGGGTGAGCTTGCAACTTGTACCATGTCGGAGTTTGATTTTCCCCATAGGGTTTCATTGATCGTGTACTCTTGAGTGTAGCTCGGGCTGAGAAGGTCGCAGCCATGGGAAAGTTGACAGTTAAGCCTATCTAGTGACAACCCATCATAGGCTAGCTGGGTGATCTTGTAACTTGTATCATGCCGGAGTTTGATTTTCACCATAGGGTTTCATTGATCGCTTACTCGGCACCTTGTATCAAGCAGGATTTCTACTTTCCCCTTAGCGCTTCATTGATCGTGTACTCTTGAGTGTAGCTCGGTCTGAGAATGACGCAGCCATGGGAAAGTTGACAGTTAAGCCTATCTAGTGTCAGCCCATCATAGGCTAGCTGGGTGAGCTTGCAACTTGTACCATGTCGGAGTTTGATTTTCCCCATAGGGTTTCATTGATCGTGTACTCTTGAGTGTAGCTCGGGCTGAGAAGGTCGCAGCCATGGGAAAGTTGACAGTTAAGCCTATCTAGTGACAACCCATCATAGGCTAGCTGGGTGATCTTGTAACTTGTATCATGCCGGAGTTTGATTTTCACCATAGGGTTTCATTGATCGCTTACTCGGCAACTTGTATCAAGCAGGATTTCTACTTTTCCCTTAGCGCTTCATTGATCGTGTACTCTTGAGTGTAGATCGGGCTGAGAATGACGCAGCCATGGGAAAGTTGACAGTTAAGCCTATCTAGTGACAGCCCATCATAGGCTAGCTGGGTGATCTTGCAACTTGTACCATGTCGGAGTTTGATTTTCCCCATACGGTTTCATTGATCGTGTACTCTTGAGTGTAGCTCGGGCTGAGAAGGTTGCAGCCATGGGAAAGTTGACAGTTAAGCCTATCTAGTGACAACCCATCATAGGCTAGCTGGGTGATCTTGCAACTTTTATCATGCCGGAGTTTGATTTTCACCATAGGGTTTCATTGATCGCTTACTCGGCAACTTGTATCAAGCAGGATTTCTACTTTCCCCTTAGCGCTTCATTGATCGTGTACTCTTGAGTGTAGATCGGGCTGAGAATGACGCAGCCATGGGAAAGTTGACAGTTAAGCCTATCTAGTGACAGCCCATCATAGGCTAGCTGGGTGATCTTGCAACTTGTACCATGTCGGAGTTTGATTTTCCCCATACGGTTTCACTGATCGTGTACTCTTGAGTGTAGCTCGGGCTGAGAAGGTCGCAGCCATGGGAAAGTTGACAGTTAAGCCTATCTAGTGACAACCCATCATAGGCTAGCTGGGTGATCTTGCAACTTTTATCATGCCGGAGTTTGATTTTCACCATAGGGTTTCATTGATCGCTTACTCGGCAACTTGTATCAAGCAGGATTTCTACTTTCCCCTTAGCGCTTCATTGATCGTGTACTCTTGAGTGTAGCTCGGGCTGAGAATGACGCAGCCATGGGAAAGTTGACAGTTAAGCCTATCTAGTGACAGCCCATCATAGGCTAGCTGGGTGAGCTTGCAACTTGTACCATGTCGGAGTTTGATTTTCCCCATAGGGTTTCATTGATCGTGTACTCTTGAGTGTAGCTCGGGCTGAGAAGGTCGCAGCCATGGGAAAGTTGACAGTTAAGCCTATCTAGTGACAACCCATCATAGGCTAGCTGGGTGATCTTGCAACTTGTATCATGCCGGAGTTTGATTTTCACCATAGGGTTTCATTGATCGCTTACTCGGCAACTTGTATCAAGCAGAATTTCTACTTTCCCCTTAGCGCTTCATTGATCGTGTACTCTTGAGTGTAGATCGGGCTGAGAATGACGCAGCCATAGGAAAGTTGACAGTTAAGCCTATCTAGTGACAGCCCATCATAGGCTAGCTGGGTGAGCTTACAACTTGTACCATGTCGGAGTTTGATTTTCCCCATAGGGTTTCATTGATCGTGTACTGTTGAGTGTACCTCGGGCTGAGAAGGTCGCAGCCATGGGAAAGTTGACAGTTAAGCCTATCTAGTGACAACCCATCATAGGCTAGCTGGGTGATCTTGCAACTTGTATCATGCCGGAGTTTGATTTTCACCATAGGGTTTCATTGATCGCTTACTCGGCAACTTGTATGAAGCAGGATTTCTACTTTCCCCTTAGCGCTTCATTGATCGTGTACTCTTGAGTGTAGCTCGGGCTGAGAATGACGCAGCCATGGGAAAGTTGACAGTTAAGCCTATCTAGTGACAGCCCATCATAGGCTAGCTGGGTGATCTTGCAACTTGTACCATGTCGGAGTTTGATTTTCCCCATAGGGTTTCATTGATCGTGTACTCTTGAGTGTAGCTCGGGCTGAGAAGGTCGCAGCCATGGGAAAGTTGACAGTTAAGCGTATCTAGTGACAGCCCATCATAGGCTAGCTGGGTGATCTTGCAACTTGTACCATGTCGGAGTTTGATTTTCCCCATAGGGTTTCATTGATCGTGTACTCTTGAGTGTAGCTCGGGCTGAGAAGGTTGCAGCCATGGGAAAGTTGACAGTTAAGCCTATCTAGTGACAACCCATCATAGGCTAGCTGGGTGATCTTGCAACTTTTATCATGCCGGAGTTTGATTTTCACCATAGGGTTTCATTGATCGCTTACTCGGCAACTTGTATGAAGCAGGATTTCTACTTTCCCCTTAGCGCTTCATTGATCGTGTACTCTTGAGTGTAGCTCGGGCTGAGAAGGTTGCAGCCATGGGAAAGTTGACAGTTAAGCCTATCTAGTGACAACCCATCATAGGCTAGCTGGGTGATCTTGCAACTTTTATCATGCCGGAGTTTGATTTTCACCATAGGGTTTCATTGATCGCTTACTCGGCAACTTGTATCAAGCAGGATTTCTACTTTCCCCTTAGCGCTTCATTGATCGTGTACTCTTGAGTGTAGCTCGGGCTGAGAATGACGCAGCCATGGGAAAGTTGACAGTTAAGCCTATCTAGTGACAGCCCATCATAGGCTAGCTGGGTGAGCTTGCAACTTGTACCATGTCGGAGTTTGATTTTCCCCATAGGGTTTCATTGATCGTGTACTCTTGAGTGTAGCTCGGGCTGAGAAGGTCGCAGCCATGGGAAAGTTGACAGTTAAGCCTATCTAGTGACAACCCATCATAGGCTAGCTGGGTGATCTTGTAACTTGTATCATGCCGGAGTTTGATTTTCACCATAGGGTTTCATTGATCGCTTACTCGGCAACTTGTATCAAGCAGGATTTCTACTTTCCCCTTAGCGCTTCATTGATCGTGTACTCTTGAGTGTAGATCGGGCTGAGAATGACGCAGCCATGGGAAAGTTGACAGTTAAGCCTATCTAGTGACAGCCCATCATAGGCTAGCTGGGTGATCTTGCAACTTGTACCATGTCGGAGTATGATTTTCCCCATACGGTTTCATTGATCGTGTACTCTTGAGTGTAGCTCGGGCTGAGAAGGTCGCAGCCATGGGAAAGTTGACAGTTAAGCCTATCTAGTGACAGCCCATCATAGGCTAGCTGGGTGATCTTGCAACTTGTACCATGTCGGAGTTTGATTTTCCCCATAGGGTTTCATTGATCGTGTACTCTTGAGTGTAGCTCGGGCTGAGAAGGTTGCAGCCATGGGAAAGTTGACAGTTAAGCCTATCTAGTGACAACCCATCATAGGCTAGCTGGGTGATCTTGCAACTTTTATCATGCCGGAGTTTGATTTTCACCATAGGGTTTCATTGATCGCTTACTCGGCAACTTGTATGAAGCAGGATTTCTACTTTCCCCTTAGCGCTTCATTGATCGTGTACTCTTGAGTGTAGCTCGGGCTGAGAATGACGCAGCCATGGGAAAGTTGACAGTTAAGCCTATCTAGTGACAGCCCATCATAGGCTAGCTGGGTGAGCTTGCAACTTGTACCATGTCGGAGTTTGATTTTCCCCATAGGGTTTCATTGATCGTGTACTCTTGAGTGTAGCTCGGGCTGAGAAGGTCGCAGCCATGGGAAAGTTGACAGTTAAGCCTATCTAGTGACAACCCATCATAGGCTAGCTGGGTGATCTTGTAACTTGTATCATGCCGGAGTTTGATTTTCACCATAGGGTTTCATTGATCGCTTACTCGGCAACTTGTATCAAGCAGGATTTCTACTTTCCCCTTAGCGCTTCATTGATCGTGTACTCTTGAGTGTAGATCGGGCTGAGAATGACGCAGCCATGGGAAAGTTGACAGTTAAGCCTATCTAGTGACAGCCCATCATAGGCTAGCTGGGTGATCTTGCAACTTGTACCATGTCGGAGTTTGATTTTCCCCATACGGTTTCACTGATCGTGTACTCTTGAGTGTAGCTCGGGCTGAGAATTTCGCAGCCATGGGAAAGTTGACAGTTAAGCCTATCTAGTGACAACCCATCATAGGCTAGCTGGGTGATCTTGCAACTTTTATCATGCCGGAGTTTGATTTTCACCATAGGGTTTCATTGATCGCTTACTCGGCAACTTGTATGAAGCAGGATTTCTACTTTCCCCTTAGCGCTTCATTGATCGTGTACTCTTGAGTGTAGCTCGGGCTGAGAATGACGCAGCCATGGGAAAGTTGACAGTTAAGCCTATCTAGTGACAGCCCATCATAGGCTAGCTGGGTGAGCTTGCAACTTGTACCATGTCGGAGTTTGATTTTCCCCATAGGGTTTCATTGATCGTGTACTCTTGAGTGTAGCTCGGGCTGAGAAGGTCGCAGCCATGGGAAAGTTGACAGTTAAGCCTATCTAGTGACAACCCATCATAGGCTAGCTGGGTGATCTTGCAACTTTTATCATGCCGGAGTTTGATTTTCACCATAGGGTTTCATTGATCGCTTACTCGGCAACTTGTATGAAGCAGGATTTCTACTTTCCCCTTAGCGCTTCATTGATCGTGTACTCTTGAGTGTAGCTCGGGCTGAGAATGACGCAGCCATGGGAAAGTTGACAGTTAAGCCTATCTAGTGACAGCCCATCATAGGCTAGCTGGGTGAGCTTGCAACTTGTACCATGTCGGAGTTTGATTTTCCCCATAGGGTTTCATTGATCGTGTACTCTTGAGTGTAGCTCGGGCTGAGAAGGTCGCAGCCATGGGAAAGTTGACAGTTAAGCCTATCTAGTGACAACCCATCATAGGCTAGCTGGGTGATCTTGTAACTTGTATCATGCCGGAGTTTGATTTTCACCATAGGGTTTCATTGATCGCTTACTCGGCAACTTGTATCAAGCAGGATTTCTACTTTCCCCTTAGCGCTTCATTGATCGTGTACTCTTGAGTGTAGATCGGGCTGAGAATGACGCAGCCATGGGAAAGTTGACAGTTAAGCCTATCTAGTGACAGCCCATCATAGGCTAGCTGGGTGATCTTGCAACTTGTACCATGTCGGAGTTTGATTTTCCCCATACGGTTTCACTGATCGTGTACTCTTGAGTGTAGCTCGGGCTGAGAATTTCGCAGCCATGGGAAAGTTGACAGTTAAGCCTATCTAGTGACAACCCATCATAGGCTAGCTGGGTGATCTTGCAACTTTTATCATGCCGGAGTTTGATTTTCACCATAGGGTTTCATTGATCGCTTACTCGGCAACTTGTATGAAGCAGGATTTCTACTTTCCCCTTAGCGCTTCATTGATCGTGTACTCTTGAGTGTAGCTCGGGCTGAGAATGACGCAGCCATGGGAAAGTTGACAGTTAAGCCTATCTAGTGACAGCCCATCATAGGCTAGCTGGGTGAGCTTGCAACTTGTACCATGTCGGAGTTTGATTTTCCCCATAGGGTTTCATTGATCGTGTACTCTTGAGTGTAGCTCGGGCTGAGAAGGTCGCAGCCATGGGAAAGTTGACAGTTAAGCCTATCTAGTGACAACCCATCATAGGCTAGCTGGGTGATCTTGCAACTTTTATCATGCCGGAGTTTGATTTTCACCATAGGGTTTCATTGATCGCTTACTCGGCAACTTGTATGAAGCAGGATTTCTACTTTCCCCTTAGCGCTTCATTGATCGTGTACTCTTGAGTGTAGCTCGGGCTGAGAATGACGCAGCCATGGGAAAGTTGACAGTTAAGCCTATCTAGTGACAGCCCATCATAGGCTAGCTGGGTGAGCTTGCAACTTGTACCATGTCGGAGTTTGATTTTCCCCATAGGGTTTCATTGATCGTGTACTCTTGAGTGTAGCTCGGGCTGAGAAGGTCGCAGCCATGGGAAAGTTGACAGTTAAGCCTATCTAGTGACAACCCATCATAGGCTAGCTGGGTGATCTTGCAACTTGTATCATGCCGGAGTTTGATTTTCACCATAGGGTTTCATTGATCGCTTACTCGGCAACTTGTATCAAGCAGGATTTCTACTTTCCCCTTAGCGCTTCATTGATCGTGTACTCTTGAGTGTAGCTCGGGCTGAGAATGACGCAGCCATGGGAAAGTTGACAGTTAAGCCTATCTAGTGACAGCCCATCATAGGCTAGCTGGGTGAGCTTGCAACTTGTACCATGTCGGAGTTTGATTTTCCCCATAGGGTTTCATTGATCGTGTACTCTTGAGTGTAGCTCGGGCTGAGAAGGTCGCAGACATGGGAAAGTTGACAGTTAAGCCTATCTAGTGACAACCCATCATAGGCTAGCTGGGTGATCTTGTAACTTGTATCATGCCGGAGTTTGATTTTCACCATAGGGTTTCATTGATCGCTTACTCGGCAACTTGTATCAAGCAGGATTTCTACTTTCCCCTTAGCGCTTCATTGATCGTGTACTCTTGAGTGTAGATCGGGCTGAGAATGACGCAGCCATGGGAAAGTTGACAGTTAAGCCTATCTAGTGACAGCCCATCATAGGCTAGCTGGGTGATCTTGCAACTTGTACCATGTCGGAGTTTGATTTTCCCCATACGGTTTCACTGATCGTGTACTCTTGAGTGTAGCTCGGGCTGAGAATTTCGCAGCCATGGGAAAGTTGACAGTTAAGCCTATCTAGTGACAACCCATCATAGGCTAGCTGGGTGATCTTGCAACTTTTATCATGCCGGAGTTTGATTTTCACCATAGGGTTTCATTGATCGCTTACTCGGCAACTTGTATGAAGCAGGATTTCTACTTTCCCCTTAGCGCTTCATTGATCGTGTACTCTTGAGTGTAGCTCGGGCTGAGAATGACGCAGCCATGGGAAAGTTGACAGTTAAGCCTATCTAGTGACAGCCCATCATAGGCTAGCTGGGTGAGCTTGCAACTTGTACCATGTCGGAGTTTGATTTTCCCCATAGGGTTTCATTGATCGTGTACTCTTGAGTGTAGCTCGGGCTGAGAAGGTCGCAGCCATGGGAAAGTTGACAGTTAAGCCTATCTAGTGACAACCCATCATAGGCTAGCTGGGTGATCTTGCAACTTTTATCATGCCGGAGTTTGATTTTCACCATAGGGTTTCATTGATCGCTTACTCGGCAACTTGTATGAAGCAGGATTTCTACTTTCCCCTTAGCGCTTCATTGATCGTGTACTCTTGAGTGTAGCTCGGGCTGAGAATGACGCAGCCATGGGAAAGTTGACAGTTAAGCCTATCTAGTGACAGCCCATCATAGGCTAGCTGGGTGAGCTTGCAACTTGTACCATGTCGGAGTTTGATTTTCCCCATAGGGTTTCATTGATCGTGTACTCTTGAGTGTAGCTCGGGCTGAGAAGGTCGCAGCCATGGGAAAGTTGACAGTTAAGCCTATCTAGTGACAACCCATCATAGGCTAGCTGGGTGATCTTGTAACTTGTATCATGCCGGAGTTTGATTTTCACCATAGGGTTTCATTGATCGCTTACTCGGCAACTTGTATCAAGCAGGATTTCTACTTTCCCCTTAGCGCTTCATTGATCGTGTACTCTTGAGTGTAGATCGGGCTGAGAATGACGCAGCCATGGGAAAGTTGACAGTTAAGCCTATCTAGTGACAGCCCATCATAGGCTAGCTGGGTGATCTTGCAACTTGTACCATGTCGGAGTTTGATTTTCCCCATACGGTTTCATTGATCGTGTACTCTTGAGTGTAGCTCGGGCTGAGAAGGTCGCAGCCATGGGAAAGTTGACAGTTAAGCCTATCTAGTGACAACCCATCATAGGCTAGCTGGGTGATCTTGCAACTTTTATCATGCCGGAGTTTGATTTTCACCATAGGGTTTCATTGATCGCTTACTCGGCAACTTGTATGAAGCAGGATTTCTACTTTCCCCTTAGCGCTTCATTGATCGTGTACTCTTGAGTGTAGCTCGGGCTGAGAATGACGCAGCCATGGGAAAGTTGACAGTTAAGCCTATCTAGTGACAGCCCATCATAGGCTAGCTGGGTGAGCTTGCAACTTGTACCATGTCGGAGTTTGATTTTCCCCATAGGGTTTCATTGATCGTGTACTCTTGAGTGTAGCTCGGGCTGAGAAGGTCGCAGCCATGGGAAAGTTGACAGTTAAGCCTATCTAGTGACAACCCATCATAGGCTAGCTGGGTGATCTTGTAACTTGTATCATGCCGGAGTTTGATTTTCACCATAGGGTTTCATTGATCGCTTACTCGGCAACTTGTATGAAGCAGGATTTCTACTTTCCCCTTAGCGCTTCATTGATCGTGTACTCTTGAGTGTAGCTCGGGCTGAGAATGACGCAGCCATGGGAAAGTTGACAGTTAAGCCTATCTAGTGACAGCCCATCATAGGCTAGCTGGGTGAGCTTGCAACTTGTACCATGTCGGAGTTTGATTTTCCCCATAGGGTTTCATTGATCGTGTACTCTTGAGTGTAGCTCGGGCTGAGAAGGTCGCAGCCATGGGAAAGTTGACAGTTAAGCCTATCTAGTGACAACCCATCATAGGCTAGCTGGGTGATCTTGTAACTTGTATCATGCCGGAGTTTGATTTTCACCATAGGGTTTCATTGATCGCTTACTCGGCAACTTGTATCAAGCAGGATTTCTACTTTCCCCTTAGCGCTTCATTGATCGTGTACTCTTGAGTGTAGATCGGGCTGAGAATGACGCAGCCATGGGAAAGTTGACAGTTAAGCCTATCTAGTGACAGCCCATCATAGGCTAGCTGGGTGATCTTGCAACTTGTACCATGTCGGAGTTTGATTTTCCCCATACGGTTTCATTGATCGTGTACTCTTGAGTGTAGCTCGGGCTGAGAAGGTCGCAGCCATGGGAAAGTTGACAGTTAAGCCTATCTAGTGACAACCCATCATAGGCTAGCTGGGTGATCTTGCAACTTTTATCATGCCGGAGTTTGATTTTCACCATAGGGTTTCATTGATCGCTTACTCGGCAACTTGTATGAAGCAGGATTTCTACTTTCCCCTTAGCGCTTCATTGATCGTGTACTCTTGAGTGTAGCTCGGGCTGAGAATGACGCAGCCATGGGAAAGTTGACAGTTAAGCCTATCTAGTGACAGCCCATCATAGGCTAGCTGGGTGAGCTTGCAACTTGTACCATGTCGGAGTTTGATTTTCCCCATAGGGTTTCATTGATCGTGTACTCTTGAGTGTAGCTCGGGCTGAGAAGGTCGCAGCCATGGGAAAGTTGACAGTTAAGCCTATCTAGTGACAACCCATCATAGGCTAGCTGGGTGATCTTGTAACTTGTATCATGCCGGAGTTTGATTTTCACCATAGGGTTTCATTGATCGCTTACTCGGCAACTTGTATCAAGCAGGATTTCTACTTTCCCCTTAGCGCTTCATTGATCGT
Source organism: Leptodactylus fuscus (assembly GCF_031893055.1). Classification (NCBI taxonomy): domain Eukaryota; kingdom Metazoa; phylum Chordata; class Amphibia; order Anura; family Leptodactylidae; genus Leptodactylus; species Leptodactylus fuscus. The sequence goes on from NW_027440313.1 coordinate 14,590, forward strand.
GTACTCTTGAGTGTAGATCGGGCTGAGAATGACGCAGCCATGGGAAAGTTGACAGTTAAGCCTATCTAGTGACAGCCCATCATAGGCTAGCTGGGTGATCTTGCAACTTGTACCATGTCGGAGTTTGATTTTCCCCATACGGTTTCACTGATCGTGTACTCTTGAGTGTAGCTCGGGCTGAGAATTTCGCAGCCATGGGAAAGTTGACAGTTAAGCCTATCTAGTGACAACCCATCATAGGCTAGCTGGGTGATCTTGCAACTTTTATCATGCCGGAGTTTGATTTTCACCATAGGGTTTCATTGATCGCTTACTCGGCAACTTGTATGAAGCAGGATTTCTACTTTCCCCTTAGCGCTTCATTGATCGTGTACTCTTGAGTGTAGCTCGGGCTGAGAATGACGCAGCCATGGGAAAGTTGTCAGTTAAGCCTATCTAGTGACAGCCCATCATAGGCTAGCTGGGTGAGCTTGCAACTTGTACCATGTCGGAGTTTGATTTTCCCCATAGGGTTTCATTGATCGTGTACTCTTGAGTGTAGCTCGGGCTGAGAAGGTCGCAGCCATGGGAAAGTTGACAGTTAAGCCTATCTAGTGACAACCCATCATAGGCTAGCTGGGTGATCTTGCAACTTTTATCATGCCGGAGTTTGATTTTCACCATAGGGTTTCATTGATCGCTTACTCGGCAACTTGTATGAAGCAGGATTTCTACTTTCCCCTTAGCGCTTCATTGATCGTGTACTCTTGAGTGTAGCTCGGGCTGAGAATGACGCAGCCATGGGAAAGTTGACAGTTAAGCCTATCTAGTGACAGCCCATCATAGGCTAGCTGGGTGAGCTTGCAACTTGTACCATGTCGGAGTTTGATTTTCCCCATAGGGTTTCATTGATCGTGTACTCTTGAGTGTAGCTCGGGCTGAGAAGGTCGCAGCCATGGGAAAGTTGACAGTTAAGCCTATCTAGTGACAACCCATCATAGGCTAGCTGGGTGATCTTGTAACTTGTATCATGCCGGAGTTTGATTTTCACCATAGGGTTTCATTGATCGCTTACTCGGCAACTTGTATCAAGCAGGATTTCTACTTTCCCCTTAGCGCTTCATTGATCGTGTACTCTTGAGTGTAGATCGGGCTGAGAATGACGCAGCCATGGGAAAGTTGACAGTTAAGCCTATCTAGTGACAGCCCATCATAGGCTAGCTGGGTGATCTTGCAACTTGTACCATGTCGGAGTTTGATTTTCCCCATACGGTTTCATTGATCGTGTACTCTTGAGTGTAGCTCGGGCTGAGAAGGTCGCAGCCATGGGAAAGTTGACAGTTAAGCCTATCTAGTGACAACCCATCATAGGCTAGCTGGGTGATCTTGTAACTTGTACCATGTCGGAGTTTGATTTTCCCCATAGGGTTTCATTGATCGTGTACTCTTGAGTGTAGCTCGAGCTGAGAAGGTCGCAGCCATGGGAAAGTTGACAGTTAAGCCTATCTAGTGACAACCCATCATAGGCTAGCTGGGTGATCTTGCAACTTTTATCATGCCGGAGTTTGATTTTCACCATAGGGTTTCATTGATCGCGTACTCGGCAACTTGTATCAAGCAGGATTTCTACTTTCCCCTTAGCGCTTCATTGATCGTGTACTCTTGAGTGTAGCTCGGGCTGAGAATGACGCAGCCATGGGAAAGTTGACAGTTAAGCCTATCTAGTGACAGCCCATCATAGGCTAGCTGGGTGAGCTTGCAACTTGTACCATGTCGGAGTTTGATTTTCCCCATAGGGTTTCATTGATCGTGTACTCTTGAGTGTAGCTCGGGCTGAGAAGGTCGCAGCCATGGGAAAGTTGACAGTTAAGCCTATCTAGTGACAACCCATCATAGGCTAGCTGGGTGATCTTGTAACTTGTATCATGCCGGAGTTTGATTTTCACCATAGGGTTTCATTGATCGCTTACTCGGCAACTTGTATCAAGCAGGATTTCTACTTTCCCCTTAGCGCTTCATTGATCGTGTACTCTTGAGTGTAGCTCGGGCTGAGAATGACGCAGCCATGGGAAAGTTGACAGTTAAGCCTATCTAGTGACAGCCCATCATAGGCTAGCTGGGTGAGCTTGCAACTTGTACCATGTCGGAGTTTGATTTTCCCCATAGGGTTTCATTGATCGTGTACTCTTGAGTGTAGCTCGGGCTGAGAAGGTCGCAGCCATGGGAAAGTTGACAGTTAAGCCTATCTAGTGACAACCCATCATAGGCTAGCTGGGTGATCTTGTAACTTGTATCATGCCGGAGTTTGATTTTCACCATAGGGTTTCATTGATCGCTTACTCGGCACCTTGTATCAAGCAGGATTTCTACTTTCCCCTTAGCGCTTCATTGATCGTGTACTCTTGAGTGTAGCTCGGGCTGAGAATGACGCAGCCATGGGAAAGTTGACAGTTAAGCCTATCTAGTGTCAGCCCATCATAGGCTAGCTGGGTGAGCTTGCAACTTGTACCATGTCGGAGTTTGATTTTCCCCATAGGGTTTCATTGATCGTGTACTCTTGAGTGTAGCTCGGGCTGAGAAGGTCGCAGCCATGGGAAAGTTGACAGTTAAGCCTATCTAGTGACAACCCATCATAGGCTAGCTGGGTGATCTTGTAACTTGTATCATGCCGGAGTTTGATTTTCACCATAGGGTTTCATTGATCGCTTACTCGGCAACTTGTATCAAGCAGGATTTCTACTTTTCCCTTAGCGCTTCATTGATCGTGTACTCTTGAGTGTAGATCGGGCTGAGAATGACGCAGCCATGGGAAAGTTGACAGTTAAGCCTATCTAGTGACAGCCCATCATAGGCTAGCTGGGTGATCTTGCAACTTGTACCATGTCGGAGTTTGATTTTCCCCATACGGTTTCATTGATCGTGTACTCTTGAGTGTAGCTCGGGCTGAGAAGGTCGCAGCCATGGGAAAGTTGACAGTTAAGCCTATCTAGTGACAGCCCATCATAGGCTAGCTGGGTGATCTTGCAACTTGTACCATGTCGGAGTTTGATTTTCCCCATAGGGTTTCATTGATCGTGTACTCTTGAGTGTAGCTCGGGCTGAGAAGGTCGCAGCCATGGGAAAGTTGACAGTTAAGCCTATCTAGTGACAACCCATCATAGGCTAGCTGGGTGATCTTGTAACTTGTACCATGTCGGAGTTTGATTTTCCCCATAGGGTTTCATTGATCGTGTACTCTTGAGTGTAGCTCGAGCTGAGAAGGTCGCAGCCATGGGAAAGTTGACAGTTAAGCCTATCTAGTGACAACCCATCATAGGCTAGCTGGGTGATCTTGCAACTTTTATCATGCCGGAGTTTGATTTTCACCATAGGGTTTCATTGATCGCGTACTCGGCAACTTGTATCAAGCAGGATTTCTACTTTCCCCTTAGCGCTTCATTGATCGTGTACTCTTGAGTGTAGCTCGGGCTGAGAATGACGCAGCCATGGGAAAGTTGACAGTTAAGCCTATCTAGTGACAGCCCATCATAGGCTAGCTGGGTGAGCTTGCAACTTGTACCATGTCGGAGTTTGATTTTCCCCATAGGGTTATATTGATCGTGTACTCTTGAGTGTAGCTCGGGCTGAGAAGGTCGCAGCCATGGGAAAGTTGACAGTTAAGCCTATCTAGTGACAACCCATCATAGGCTAGCTGGGTGATCTTGTAACTTGTATCATGCCGGAGTTTGATTTTCACCATAGGGTTTCATTGATCGCTTACTCGGCAACTTGTATCAAGCAGGATTTCTACTTTCCCCTTAGCGCTTCATTGATCGTGTACTCTTGAGTGTAGCTCGGGCTGAGAATGACGCAGCCATGGGAAAGTTGACAGTTAAGCCTATCTAGTGACAGCCCATCATAGGCTAGCTGGGTGAGCTTGCAACTTGTACCATGTCGGAGTTTGATTTTCCCCATAGGGTTTCATTGATCGTGTACTCTTGAGTGTAGCTCGGGCTGAGAAGGTCGCAGCCATGGGAAAGTTGACAGTTAAGCCTATCTAGTGACAACCCATCATAGGCTAGCTGGGTGATCTTGTAACTTGTATCATGCCGGAGTTTGATTTTCACCATAGGGTTTCATTGATCGCTTACTCGGCACCTTGTATCAAGCAGGATTTCTACTTTCCCCTTAGCGCTTCATTGATCGTGTACTCTTGAGTGTAGCTCGGGCTGAGAATGACGCAGCCATGGGAAAGTTGACAGTTAAGCCTATCTAGTGTCAGCCCATCATAGGCTAGCTGGGTGAGCTTGCAACTTGTACCATGTCGGAGTTTGATTTTCCCCATAGGGTTTCATTGATCGTGTACTCTTGAGTGTAGCTCGGGCTGAGAAGGTCGCAGCCATGGGAAAGTTGACAGTTAAGCCTATCTAGTGACAACCCATCATAGGCTAGCTGGGTGATCTTGTAACTTGTATCATGCCGGAGTTTGATTTTCACCATAGGGTTTCATTGATCGCTTACTCGGCAACTTGTATCAAGCAGGATTTCTACTTTTCCCTTAGCGCTTCATTGATCGTGTACTCTTGAGTGTAGATCGGGCTGAGAATGACGCAGCCATGGGAAAGTTGACAGTTAAGCCTATCTAGTGACAGCCCATCATAGGCTAGCTGGGTGATCTTGCAACTTGTACCATGTCGGAGTTTGATTTTCCCCATACGGTTTCATTGATCGTGTACTCTTGAGTGTAGCTCGGGCTGAGAAGGTTGCAGCCATGGGAAAGTTGACAGTTAAGCCTATCTAGTGACAACCCATCATAGGCTAGCTGGGTGATCTTGCAACTTTTATCATGCCGGAGTTTGATTTTCACCATAGGGTTTCATTGATCGCTTACTCGGCAACTTGTATCAAGCAGGATTTCTACTTTCCCCTTAGCGCTTCATTGATCGTGTACTCTTGAGTGTAGATCGGGCTGAGAATGACGCAGCCATGGGAAAGTTGACAGTTAAGCCTATCTAGTGACAGCCCATCATAGGCTAGCTGGGTGAGCTTGCAACTTGTACCATGTCGGAGTTTGATTTTCCCCATAGGGTTTCATTGATCGTGTACTCTTGAGTGTAGCTCGGGCTGAGAAGGTCGCAGCCATGGGAAAGTTGACAGTTAAGCCTATCTAGTGACAACCCATCATAGGCTAGCTGGGTGATCTTGTAACTTGTATCATGCCGGAGTTTGATTTTCACCATAGGGTTTCATTGATCGCTTACTCGGCAACTTGTATCAAGCAGGATTTCTACTTTCCCCTTAGCGCTTCATTGATCGTGTACTCTTGAGTGTAGATCGGGCTGAGAATGACGCAGCCATGGGAAAGTTGACAGTTAAGCCTATCTAGTGACAGCCCATCATAGGCTAGCTGGGTGATCTTGCAACTTGTACCATGTCGGAGTTTGATTTTCCCCATACGGTTTCACTGATCGTGTACTCTTGAGTGTAGCTCGGGCTGAGAATTTCGCAGCCATGGGAAAGTTGACAGTTAAGCCTATCTAGTGACAACCCATCATAGGCTAGCTGGGTGATCTTGCAACTTTTATCATGCCGGAGTTTGATTTTCACCATAGGGTTTCATTGATCGCTTACTCGGCAACTTGTATGAAGCAGGATTTCTACTTTCCCCTTAGCGCTTCATTGATCGTGTACTCTTGAGTGTAGCTCGGGCTGAGAATGACGCAGCCATGGGAAAGTTGTCAGTTAAGCCTATCTAGTGACAGCCCATCATAGGCTAGCTGGGTGAGCTTGCAACTTGTACCATGTCGGAGTTTGATTTTCCCCATAGGGTTTCATTGATCGTGTACTCTTGAGTGTAGCTCGGGCTGAGAAGGTCGCAGCCATGGGAAAGTTGACAGTTAAGCCTATCTAGTGACAACCCATCATAGGCTAGCTGGGTGATCTTGCAACTTTTATCATGCCGGAGTTTGATTTTCACCATAGGGTTTCATTGATCGCTTACTCGGCAACTTGTATGAAGCAGGATTTCTACTTTCCCCTTAGCGCTTCATTGATCGTGTACTCTTGAGTGTAGCTCGGGCTGAGAATGACGCAGCCATGGGAAAGTTGACAGTTAAGCCTATCTAGTGACAGCCCATCATAGGCTAGCTGGGTGAGCTTGCAACTTGTACCATGTCGGAGTTTGATTTTCCCCATAGGGTTTCATTGATCGTGTACTCTTGAGTGTAGCTCGGGCTGAGAAGGTCGCAGCCATGGGAAAGTTGACAGTTAAGCCTATCTAGTGACAACCCATCATAGGCTAGCTGGGTGATCTTGCAACTTTTATCATGCCGGAGTTTGATTTTCACCATAGGGTTTCATTGATCGCTTACTCGGCAACTTGTATGAAGCAGGATTTCTACTTTCCCCTTAGCGCTTCATTGATCGTGTACTCTTGAGTGTAGCTCGGGCTGAGAATGACGCAGCCATGGGAAAGTTGACAGTTAAGCCTATCTAGTGACAGCCCATCATAGGCTAGCTGGGTGAGCTTGCAACTTGTACCATGTCGGAGTTTGATTTTCCCCATAGGGTTTCATTGATCGTGTACTCTTGAGTGTAGCTCGGGCTGAGAAGGTCGCAGCCATGGGAAAGTTGACAGTTAAGCCTATCTAGTGACAACCCATCATAGGCTAGCTGGGTGATCTTGTAACTTGTATCATGCCGGAGTTTGATTTTCACCATAGGGTTTCATTGATCGCTTACTCGGCAACTTGTATCAAGCAGGATTTCTACTTTCCCCTTAGCGCTTCATTGATCGTGTACTCTTGAGTGTAGATCGGGCTGAGAATGACGCAGCCATGGGAAAGTTGACAGTTAAGCCTATCTAGTGTCAGCCCATCATAGGCTAGCTGGGTGAGCTTGCAACTTGTACCATGTCGGAGTTTGATTTTCCCCATAGGGTTTCATTGATCGTGTACTCTTGAGTGTAGCTCGGGCTGAGAAGGTCGCAGCCATGGGAAAGTTGACAGTTAAGCCTATCTAGTGACAACCCATCATAGGCTAGCTGGGTGATCTTGTAACTTGTATCATGCCGGAGTTTGATTTTCACCATAGGGTTTCATTGATCGCTTACTCGGCAACTTGTATCAAGCAGGATTTCTACTTTTCCCTTAGCGCTTCATTGATCGTGTACTCTTGAGTGTAGATCGGGCTGAGAATGACGCAGCCATGGGAAAGTTGACAGTTAAGCCTATCTAGTGACAGCCCATCATAGGCTAGCTGGGTGATCTTGCAACTTGTACCATGTCGGAGTTTGATTTTCCCCATACGGTTTCATTGATCGTGTACTCTTGAGTGTAGCTCGGGCTGAGAAGGTTGCAGCCATGGGAAAGTTGACAGTTAAGCCTATCTAGTGACAACCCATCATAGGCTAGCTGGGTGATCTTGCAACTTTTATCATGCCGGAGTTTGATTTTCACCATAGGGTTTCATTGATCGCTTACTCGGCAACTTGTATCAAGCAGGATTTCTACTTTCCCCTTAGCGCTTCATTGATCGTGTACTCTTGAGTGTAGCTCGGGCTGAGAATGACGCAGCCATGGGAAAGTTGACAGTTAAGCCTATCTAGTGACAGCCCATCATAGGCTAGCTGGGTGAGCTTGCAACTTGTACCATGTCGGAGTTTGATTTTCCCCATAGGGTTTCATTGATCGTGTACTCTTGAGTGTAGCTCGGGCTGAGAAGGTCGCAGCCATGGGAAAGTTGACAGTTAAGCCTATCTAGTGACAACCCATCATAGGCTAGCTGGGTGATCTTGCAACTTGTATCATGCCGGAGTTTGATTTTCACCATAGGGTTTCATTGATCGCTTACTCGGCAACTTGTATCAAGCAGAATTTCTACTTTCCCCTTAGCGCTTCATTGATCGTGTACTCTTGAGTGTAGATCGGGCTGAGAATGACGCAGCCATAGGAAAGTTGACAGTTAAGCCTATCTAGTGACAGCCCATCATAGGCTAGCTGGGTGAGCTTACAACTTGTACCATGTCGGAGTTTGATTTTCCCCATAGGGTTTCATTGATCGTGTACTGTTGAGTGTACCTCGGGCTGAGAAGGTCGCAGCCATGGGAAAGTTGACAGTTAAGCCTATCTAGTGACAACCCATCATAGGCTAGCTGGGTGATCTTGCAACTTGTATCATGCCGGAGTTTGATTTTCACCATAGGGTTTCATTGATCGCTTACTCGGCAACTTGTATGAAGCAGGATTTCTACTTTCCCCTTAGCGCTTCATTGATCGTGTACTCTTGAGTGTAGCTCGGGCTGAGAATGACGCAGCCATGGGAAAGTTGACAGTTAAGCCTATCTAGTGACAGCCCATCATAGGCTAGCTGGGTGATCTTGCAACTTGTACCATGTCGGAGTTTGATTTTCCCCATAGGGTTTCATTGATCGTGTACTCTTGAGTGTAGCTCGGGCTGAGAAGGTCGCAGCCATGGGAAAGTTGACAGTTAAGCGTATCTAGTGACAGCCCATCATAGGCTAGCTGGGTGATCTTGCAACTTGTACCATGTCGGAGTTTGATTTTCCCCATAGGGTTTCATTGATCGTGTACTCTTGAGTGTAGCTCGGGCTGAGAAGGTTGCAGCCATGGGAAAGTTGACAGTTAAGCCTATCTAGTGACAACCCATCATAGGCTAGCTGGGTGATCTTGCAACTTTTATCATGCCGGAGTTTGATTTTCACCATAGGGTTTCATTGATCGCTTACTCGGCAACTTGTATGAAGCAGGATTTCTACTTTCCCCTTAGCGCTTCATTGATCGTGTACTCTTGAGTGTAGCTCGGGCTGAGAATGACGCAGCCGTGGGAAAGTTGACAGTTAAGCCTATCTAGTGACAGCCCATCATAGGCTAGCTGGGTGAGCTTGCAACTTGTACCATGTCGGAGTTTGATTTTCCCCATAGGGTTTCATTGATCGTGTACTCTTGAGTGTAGCTCGGGCTGAGAAGGTCGCAGCCATGGGAAAGTTGACAGTTAAGCCTATCTAGTGACAACCCATCATAGGCTAGCTGGGTTATCTTGTAACTTGTATCATGCCGGAGTTTGATTTTCACCATAGGGTTTCATTGATCGCTTACTCGGCAACTTGTATCAAGCAGGATTTCTACTTTCCCCTTAGCGCTTCATTGATCGTGTACTCTTGAGTGTAGCTCGGGCTGAGAATGACGCAGCCATGGGAAAGTTGACAGTTAAGCCTATCTAGTGACAGCCCATCATAGGCTAGCTGGGTGAGCTTGCAACTTGTACCATGTCGGAGTTTGATTTTCCCCATAGGGTTTCATTGATCGTGTACTCTTGAGTGTAGCTCGGGCTGAGAAGGTCGCAGCCATGGGAAAGTTGACAGTTAAGCCTATCTAGTGACAACCCATCATAGGCTAGCTGGGTGATCTTGCAACTTTTATCATGCCGGAGTTTGATTTTCACCATAGGGTTTCATTGATCGCTTACTCGGCAACTTGTATGAAGCAGGATTTCTACTTTCCCCTTAGCGCTTCATTGATCGTGTACTCTTGAGTGTAGCTCGGGCTGAGAATGACGCAGCCATGGGAAAGTTGACAGTTAAGCCTATCTAGTGACAGCCCATCATAGGCTAGCTGGGTGAGCTTGCAACTTTTACCATGTCGGAGTTTGATTTTCCCCATAGGGTTTCATTGATCGTGTACTCTTGAGTGTAGCTCGGGCTGAGAAGGTCGCAGCCATGGGAAAGTTGACAGTTAAGCCTATCTAGTGACAACCCATCATAGGCTAGCTGGGTGATCTTGTAACTTGTATCATGCCGGAGTTTGATTTTCACCATAGGGTTTCATTGATCGCTTACTCGGCAACTTGTATCAAGCAGGATTTCTACTTTCCCCTTAGCGCTTCATTGATCGTGTACTCTTGAGTGTAGATCGGGCTGAGAATGACGCAGCCATGGGAAAGTTGACAGTTAAGCCTATCTAGTGACAGCCCATCATAGGCTAGCTGGGTGATCTTGCAACTTGTACCATGTCGGAGTTTGATTTTCCCCATACGGTTTCACTGATCGTGTACTCTTGAGTGTAGCTCGGGCTGAGAATTTCGCAGCCATGGGAAAGTTGACAGTTAAGCCTATCTAGTGACAACCCATCATAGGCTAGCTGGGTGATCTTGCAACTTTTATCATGCCGGAGTTTGATTTTCACCATAGGGTTTCATTGATCGCTTACTCGGCAACTTGTATGAAGCAGGATTTCTACTTTCCCCTTAGCGCTTCATTGATCGTGTACTCTTGAGTGTAGCTCGGGCTGAGAATGACGCAGCCATGGGAAAGTTGACAGTTAAGCCTATCTAGTGACAGCCCATCATAGGCTAGCTGGGTGAGCTTGCAACTTGTACCATGTCGGAGTTTGATTTTCCCCATAGGGTTTCATTGATCGTGTACTCTTGAGTGTAGCTCGGGCTGAGAAGGTCGCAGCCATGGGAAAGTTGACAGTTAAGCCTATCTAGTGACAACCCATCATAGGCTAGCTGGGTGATCTTGCAACTTTTATCATGCCGGAGTTTGATTTTCACCATAGGGTTTCATTGATCGCTTACTCGGCAACTTGTATGAAGCAGGATTTCTACTTTCCCCTTAGCGCTTCATTGATCGTGTACTCTTGAGTGTAGCTCGGGCTGAGAATGACGCAGCCATGGGAAAGTTGACAGTTAAGCCTATCTAGTGACAGCCCATCATAGGCTAGCTGGGTGAGCTTGCAACTTGTACCATGTCGGAGTTTGATTTTCCCCATAGGGTTTCATTGATCGTGTACTCTTGAGTGTAGCTCGGGCTGAGAAGGTCGCAGCCATGGGAAAGTTGACAGTTAAGCCTATCTAGTGACAACCCATCATAGGCTAGCTGGGTGATCTTGTAACTTGTATCATGCCGGAGTTTGATTTTCACCATAGGGTTTCATTGATCGCTTACTCGGCAACTTGTATCAAGCAGGATTTCTACTTTCCCCTTAGCGCTTCATTGATCGTGTACTCTTGAGTGTAGATCGGGCTGAGAATGACGCAGCCATGGGAAAGTTGACAGTTAAGCCTATCTAGTGTCAGCCCATCATAGGCTAGCTGGGTGAGCTTGCAACTTGTACCATGTCGGAGTTTGATTTTCCCCATAGGGTTTCATTGATCGTGTACTCTTGAGTGTAGCTCGGGCTGAGAAGGTCGCAGCCATGGGAAAGTTGACAGTTAAGCCTATCTAGTGACAACCCATCATAGGCTAGCTGGGTGATCTTGTAACTTGTATCATGCCGGAGTTTGATTTTCACCATAGGGTTTCATTGATCGCTTACTCGGCAACTTGTATCAAGCAGGATTTCTACTTTTCCCTTAGCGCTTCATTGATCGTGTACTCTTGAGTGTAGATCGGGCTGAGAACGACGCAGCCATGGGAAAGTTGACAGTTAAGCCTATCTAGTGACAGCCCATCATAGGCTAGCTGGGTGATCTTGCAACTTGTACCATGTCGGAGTTTGATTTTCACCATAGGGTTTCATTGATCGCTTACTCGGCAACTTGTATCAAGCAGGATTTCTACTTTCCCCTTAGCGCTTCATTGATCGTGTACTCTTGAGTGTAGATCGGGCTGAGAATGACGCAGCCATGGGAAAGTTGACAGTTAAGCCTATCTAGTGACAGCCCATCATAGGCTAGCTGGATGATCTTGCAACTTGTACCATGTCGGAGTTTGATTTTCCCCATACGGTTTCATTGATCGTGTACTCTTGAGTGTAGCTCGGGCTGAGAAGGTCGCAGCCATGGGAAAGTTGACAGTTAAGCCTATCTAGTGACAACCCATCATAGGCTAGCTGGGTGATCTTGCAACTTTTATCATGCCGGAGTTTGATTTTCACCATAGGGTTTCATTGATCGCTTACTCGGCAACTTGTATCAAGCAGGATTTCTACTTTCCCCTTAGCGCTTCATTGATCGTGTACTCTTGAGTGTAGCTCGGGCTGAGAATGACGCAGCCATGGGAAAGTTGACAGTTAAGCCTATCTAGTGACAGCCCATCATAGGCTAGCTGGGTGAGCTTGCAACTTGTACCATGTCGGAGTTTGATTTTCCCCATAGGGTTTCATTGATCGTGTACTCTTGAGTGTAGCTCGGGCTGAGAAGGTCGCAGCCATGGGAAAGTTGACAGTTAAGCCTATCTAGTGACAACCCATCATAGGCTAGCTGGGTGATCTTGCAACTTGTATCATGCCGGAGTTTGATTTTCACCATAGGGTTTCATTGATCGCTTACTCGGCAACTTGTATCAAGCAGAATTTCTACTTTCCCCTTAGCGCTTCATTGATCGTGTACTCTTGAGTGTAGATCGGGCTGAGAATGACGCAGCCATAGGAAAGTTGACAGTTAAGCCTATCTAGTGACAGCCCATCATAGGCTAGCTGGGTGAGCTTACAACTTGTACCATGTCGGAGTTTGATTTTCCCCATAGGGTTTCATTGATCGTGTACTGTTGAGTGTACCTCGGGCTGAGAAGGTCGCAGCCATGGGAAAGTTGACAGTTAAGCCTATCTAGTGACAACCCATCATAGGCTAGCTGGGTGATCTTGCAACTTGTATCATGCCGGAGTTTGATTTTCACCATAGGGTTTCATTGATCGCTTACTCGGCAACTTGTATGAAGCAGGATTTCTACTTTCCCCTTAGCGCTTCATTGATCGTGTACTCTTGAGTGTAGCTCGGGCTGAGAATGACGCAGCCATGGGAAAGTTGACAGTTAAGCCTATCTAGTGACAGCCCATCATAGGCTAGCTGGGTGATCTTGCAACTTGTACCATGTCGGAGTTTGATTTTCCCCATAGGGTTTCATTGATCGTGTACTCTTGAGTGTAGCTCGGGCTGAGAAGGTCGCAGCCATGGGAAAGTTGACAGTTAAGCGTATCTAGTGACAGCCCATCATAGGCTAGCTGGGTGATCTTGCAACTTGTACCATGTCGGAGTTTGATTTTCCCCATAGGGTTTCATTGATCGTGTACTCTTGAGTGTAGCTCGGGCTGAGAAGGTTGCAGCCATGGGAAAGTTGACAGTTAAGCCTATCTAGTGACAACCCATCATAGGCTAGCTGGGTGATCTTGCAACTTTTATCATGCCGGAGTTTGATTTTCACCATAGGGTTTCATTGATCGCTTACTCGGCAACTTGTATGAAGCAGGATTTCTACTTTCCCCTTAGCGCTTCATTGATCGTGTACTCTTGAGTGTAGCTCGGGCTGAGAATGACGCAGCCGTGGGAAAGTTGACAGTTAAGCCTATCTAGTGACAGCCCATCATAGGCTAGCTGGGTGAGCTTGCAACTTGTACCATGTCGGAGTTTGATTTTCCCCATAGGGTTTCATTGATCGTGTACTCTTGAGTGTAGCTCGGGCTGAGAAGGTCGCAGCCATGGGAAAGTTGACAGTTAAGCCTATCTAGTGACAACCCATCATAGGCTAGCTGGGTTATCTTGTAACTTGTATCATGCCGGAGTTTGATTTTCACCATAGGGTTTCATTGATCGCTTACTCGGCAACTTGTATCAAGCAGGATTTCTACTTTCCCCTTAGCGCTTCATTGATCGTGTACTCTTGAGTGTAGCTCGGGCTGAGAATGACGCAGCCATGGGAAAGTTGACAGTTAAGCCTATCTAGTGACAGCCCATCATAGGCTAGCTGGGTGAGCTTGCAACTTGTACCATGTCGGAGTTTGATTTTCCCCATAGGGTTTCATTGATCGTGTACTCTTGAGTGTAGCTCGGGCTGAGAAGGTCGCAGCCATGGGAAAGTTGACAGTTAAGCCTATCTAGTGACAACCCATCATAGGCTAGCTGGGTGATCTTGTAACTTGTATCATGCCGGAGTTTGATTTTCACCATAGGGTTTCATTGATCGCTTACTCGGCAACTTGTATCAAGCAGGATTTCTACTTTCCCCTTAGCGCTTCATTGATCGTGTACTCTTGAGTGTAGATCGGGCTGAGAATGACGCAGCCATGGGAAAGTTGACAGTTAAGCCTATCTAGTGACAGCCCATCATAGGCTAGCTGGGTGATCTTGCAACTTGTACCATGTCGGAGTTTGATTTTCCCCATACGGTTTCACTGATCGTGTACTCTTGAGTGTAGCTCGGGCTGAGAATTTCGCAGCCATGGGAAAGTTGACAGTTAAGCCTATCTAGTGACAACCCATCATAGGCTAGCTGGGTGATCTTGCAACTTTTATCATGCCGGAGTTTGATTTTCACCATAGGGTTTCATTGATCGCTTACTCGGCAACTTGTATGAAGCAGGATTTCTACTTTCCCCTTAGCGCTTCATTGATCGTGTACTCTTGAGTGTAGCTCGGGCTGAGAATGACGCAGCCATGGGAAAGTTGACAGTTAAGCCTATCTAGTGACAGCCCATCATAGGCTAGCTGGGTGAGCTTGCAACTTGTACCATGTCGGAGTTTGATTTTCCCCATAGGGTTTCATTGATCGTGTACTCTTGAGTGTAGCTCGGGCTGAGAAGGTCGCAGCCATGGGAAAGTTGACAGTTAAGCCTATCTAGTGACAACCCATCATAGGCTAGCTGGGTGATCTTGCAACTTTTATCATGCCGGAGTTTGATTTTCACCATAGGGTTTCATTGATCGCTTACTCGGCAACTTGTATGAAGCAGGATTTCTACTTTCCCCTTAGCGCTTCATTGATCGTGTACTCTTGAGTGTAGCTCGGGCTGAGAATGACGCAGCCATGGGAAAGTTGACAGTTAAGCCTATCTAGTGACAGCCCATCATAGGCTAGCTGGGTGAGCTTGCAACTTTTACCATGTCGGAGTTTGATTTTCCCCATAGGGTTTCATTGATCGTGTACTCTTGAGTGTAGCTCGGGCTGAGAAGGTCGCAGCCATGGGAAAGTTGACAGTTAAGCCTATCTAGTGACAACCCATCATAGGCTAGCTGGGTGATCTTGTAACTTGTATCATGCCGGAGTTTGATTTTCACCATAGGGTTTCATTGATCGCTTACTCGGCAACTTGTATCAAGCAGGATTTCTACTTTCCCCTTAGCGCTTCATTGATCGTGTACTCTTGAGTGTAGATCGGGCTGAGAATGACGCAGCCATGGGAAAGTTGACAGTTAAGCCTATCTAGTGACAGCCCATCATAGGCTAGCTGGGTGATCTTGCAACTTGTACCATGTCGGAGTTTGATTTTCCCCATACGGTTTCACTGATCGTGTACTCTTGAGTGTAGCTCGGGCTGAGAATTTCGCAGCCATGGGAAAGTTGACAGTTAAGCCTATCTAGTGACAACCCATCATAGGCTAGCTGGGTGATCTTGCAACTTTTATCATGCCGGAGTTTGATTTTCACCATAGGGTTTCATTGATCGCTTACTCGGCAACTTGTATGAAGCAGGATTTCTACTTTCCCCTTAGCGCTTCATTGATCGTGTACTCTTGAGTGTAGCTCGGGCTGAGAATGACGCAGCCATGGGAAAGTTGACAGTTAAGCCTATCTAGTGACAGCCCATCATAGGCTAGCTGGGTGAGCTTGCAACTTGTACCATGTCGGAGTTTGATTTTCCCCATAGGGTTTCATTGATCGTGTACTCTTGAGTGTAGCTCGGGCTGAGAAGGTCGCAGCCATGGGAAAGTTGACAGT
Source organism: Leptodactylus fuscus (assembly GCF_031893055.1). Lineage (NCBI taxonomy): Eukaryota > Metazoa > Chordata > Amphibia > Anura > Leptodactylidae > Leptodactylus > Leptodactylus fuscus. The sequence continues at coordinate 30,221 of NW_027440313.1, forward strand.
TAAGCCTATCTAGTGACAACCCATCATAGGCTAGCTGGGTGATCTTGCAACTTTTATCATGCCGGAGTTTGATTTTCACCATAGGGTTTCATTGATCGCTTACTCGGCAACTTGTATGAAGCAGGATTTCTACTTTCCCCTTAGCGCTTCATTGATCGTGTACTCTTGAGTGTAGCTCGGGCTGAGAATGACGCAGCCATGGGAAAGTTGACAGTTAAGCCTATCTAGTGACAGCCCATCATAGGCTAGCTGGGTGAGCTTGCAACTTGTACCATGTCGGAGTTTGATTTTCCCCATAGGGTTTCATTGATCGTGTACTCTTGAGTGTAGCTCGGGCTGAGAAGGTCGCAGCCATGGGAAAGTTGACAGTTAAGCCTATCTAGTGACAACCCATCATAGGCTAGCTGGGTGATCTTGTAACTTGTATCATGCCGGAGTTTGATTTTCACCATAGGGTTTCATTGATCGCTTACTCGGCAACTTGTATCAAGCAGGATTTCTACTTTCCCCTTAGCGCTTCATTGATCGTGTACTCTTGAGTGTAGATCGGGCTGAGAATGACGCAGCCATGGGAAAGTTGACAGTTAAGCCTATCTAGTGTCAGCCCATCATAGGCTAGCTGGGTGATCTTGCAACTTGTACCATGTCGGAGTTTGATTTTCCCCATACGGTTTCATTGATCGTGTACTCTTGAGTGTAGCTCGGGCTGAGAAGGTCGCAGCCATGGGAAAGTTGACAGTTAAGCCTATCTAGTGACAGCCCATCATAGGCTAGCTGGGTGATCTTGCAACTTGTACCATGTCGGAGTTTGATTTTCCCCATAGGGTTTCATTGATCGTGTACTCTTGAGTGTAGCTCGGGCTGAGAAGGTCGCAGCCATGGGAAAGTTGACAGTTAAGCCTATCTAGTGACAACCCATCATAGGCTAGCTGGGTGATCTTGTAACTTGTACCATGTCGGAGTTTGATTTTTCCCATAGGGTTTCATTGATCGTGTACTCTTGAGTGTAGCTCGAGCTGAGAAGGTCGCAGCCATGGAAAAGTTGACAGTTAAGCCTATCTAGTGACAACCCATCATAGGCTAGCTGGGTGATCTTGCAACTTTTATCATGCCGGAGTTTGATTTTCACCATAGGGTTTCATTGATCGCGTACTCGGCAACTTGTATCAAGCAGGATTTCTACTTTCCCCTTAGCGCTTCATTGATCGTGTACTCTTGAGTGTAGCTCGGGCTGAGAATGACGCAGCCATGGGAAAGTTGACAGTTAAGCCTATCTAGTGACAGCCCATCATAGGCTAGCTGGGTGAGCTTGCAACTTGTACCATGTCGGAGTTTGATTTTCCCCATAGGGTTTCATTGATCGTGTACTCTTGAGTGTAGCTCGGGCTGAGAAGGTCGCAGCCATGGGAAAGTTGACAGTTAAGCCTATCTAGTGACAACCCATCATAGGCTAGCTGGGTGATCTTGTAACTTGTATCATGCCGGAGTTTGATTTTCACCATAGGGTTTCATTGATCGCTTACTCGGCAACTTGTATCAAGCAGGATTTCTACTTTCCCCTTAGCGCTTCATTGATCGTGTACTCTTGAGTGTAGCTCGGGCTGAGAATGACGCAGCCATGGGAAAGTTGACAGTTAAGCCTATCTAGTGACAGCCCATCATAGGCTAGCTGGGTGAGCTTGCAACTTGTACCATGTCGGAGTTTGATTTTCCCCATAGGGTTTCATTGATCGTGTACTCTTGAGTGTAGCTCGGGCTGAGAAGGTCGCAGCCATGGGAAAGTTGACAGTTAAGCCTATCTATTGACAACCCATCATAGGCTAGCTGGGTGATCTTGTAACTTGTATCATGCCGGAGTTTGATTTTCACCATAGGGTTTCATTGATCGCTTACTCGGCACCTTGTATCAAGCAGGATTTCTACTTTCCCCTTAGCGCTTCATTGATCGTGTACTCTTGAGTGTAGCTCGGGCTGAGAATGACGCAGCCATGGGAAAGTTGACAGTTAAGCCTATCTAGTGTCAGCCCATCATAGGCTAGCTGGGTGAGCTTGCAACTTGTACCATGTCGGAGTTTGATTTTCCCCATAGGGTTTCATTGATCGTGTACTCTTGAGTGTAGCTCGGGCTGAGAAGGTCGCAGCCATGGGAAAGTTGACAGTTAAGCCTATCTAGTGACAACCCATCATAGGCTAGCTGGGTGATCTTGTAACTTGTATCATGCCGGAGTTTGATTTTCACCATAGGGTTTCATTGATCGCTTACTCGGCAACTTGTATCAAGCAGGATTTCTACTTTTCCCTTAGCGCTTCATTGATCGTGTACTCTTGAGTGTAGATCGGGCTGAGAATGACGCAGCCATGGGAAAGTTGACAGTTAAGCCTATCTAGTGACAGCCCATCATAGGCTAGCTGGGTGATCTTGCAACTTGTACCATGTCGGAGTTTGATTTTCCCCATACGGTTTCATTGATCGTGTACTCTTGAGTGTAGCTCGGGCTGAGAAGGTCGCAGCCATGGGAAAGTTGACAGTTAAGCCTATCTAGTGACAGCCCATCATAGGCTAGCTGGGTGATCTTGCAACTTGTACCATGTCGGAGTTTGATTTTCCCCATAGGGTTTCATTGATCGTGTACTCTTGAGTGTAGCTCGGGCTGAGAAGGTCGCAGCCATGGGAAAGTTGACAGTTAAGCCTATCTAGTGACAACCCATCATAGGCTAGCTGGGTGATCTTGCAACTTTTATCATGCCGGAGTTTGATTTTCACCATAGGGTTTCATTGATCGCGTACTCGGCAACTTGTATCAAGCAGGATTTCTACTTTCCCCTTAGCGCTTCATTGATCGTGTACTCTTGAGTGTAGCTCGGGCTGAGAATGACGCAGCCATGGGAAAGTTGACAGTTAAGCCTATCTAGTGACAGCCCATCATAGGCTAGCTGGGTGAGCTTGCAACTTGTACCATGTCGGAGTTTGATTTTCCCCATAGGGTTTCATTGATCGTGTACTCTTGAGTGTAGCTCGGGCTGAGAAGGTCGCAGCCATGGGAAAGTTGACAGTTAAGCCTATCTAGTGACAACCCATCATAGGCTAGCTGGGTGATCTTGTAACTTGTATCATGCCGGAGTTTGATTTTCACCATAGGGTTTCATTGATCGCTTACTCGGCAACTTGTATCAAGCAGGATTTCTACTTTCCCCTTAGCGCTTCATTGATCGTGTACTCTTGAGTGTAGCTCGGGCTGAGAATGACGCAGCCATGGGAAAGTTGACAGTTAAGCCTATCTAGTGACAGCCCATCATAGGCTAGCTGGGTGAGCTTGCAACTTGTACCATGTCGGAGTTTGATTTTCCCCATAGGGTTTCATTGATCGTGTACTCTTGAGTGTAGCTCGGGCTGAGAAGGTCGCAGCCATGGGAAAGTTGACAGTTAAGCCTATCTAGTGACAACCCATCATAGGCTAGCTGGGTGATCTTGTAACTTGTATCATGCCGGAGTTTGATTTTCACCATAGGGTTTCATTGATCGCTTACTCGGCACCTTGTATCAAGCAGGATTTCTACTTTCCCCTTAGCGCTTCATTGATCGTGTACTCTTGAGTGTAGCTCGGTCTGAGAATGACGCAGCCATGGGAAAGTTGACAGTTAAGCCTATCTAGTGTCAGCCCATCATAGGCTAGCTGGGTGAGCTTGCAACTTGTACCATGTCGGAGTTTGATTTTCCCCATAGGGTTTCATTGATCGTGTACTCTTGAGTGTAGCTCGGGCTGAGAAGGTCGCAGCCATGGGAAAGTTGACAGTTAAGCCTATCTAGTGACAACCCATCATAGGCTAGCTGGGTGATCTTGTAACTTGTATCATGCCGGAGTTTGATTTTCACCATAGGGTTTCATTGATCGCTTACTCGGCAACTTGTATCAAGCAGGATTTCTACTTTTCCCTTAGCGCTTCATTGATCGTGTACTCTTGAGTGTAGATCGGGCTGAGAATGACGCAGCCATGGGAAAGTTGACAGTTAAGCCTATCTAGTGACAGCCCATCATAGGCTAGCTGGGTGATCTTGCAACTTGTACCATGTCGGAGTTTGATTTTCCCCATACGGTTTCATTGATCGTGTACTCTTGAGTGTAGCTCGGGCTGAGAAGGTTGCAGCCATGGGAAAGTTGACAGTTAAGCCTATCTAGTGACAACCCATCATAGGCTAGCTGGGTGATCTTGCAACTTTTATCATGCCGGAGTTTGATTTTCACCATAGGGTTTCATTGATCGCTTACTCGGCAACTTGTATCAAGCAGGATTTCTACTTTCCCCTTAGCGCTTCATTGATCGTGTACTCTTGAGTGTAGATCGGGCTGAGAATGACGCAGCCATGGGAAAGTTGACAGTTAAGCCTATCTAGTGACAGCCCATCATAGGCTAGCTGGGTGATCTTGCAACTTGTACCATGTCGGAGTTTGATTTTCCCCATACGGTTTCACTGATCGTGTACTCTTGAGTGTAGCTCGGGCTGAGAAGGTCGCAGCCATGGGAAAGTTGACAGTTAAGCCTATCTAGTGACAACCCATCATAGGCTAGCTGGGTGATCTTGCAACTTTTATCATGCCGGAGTTTGATTTTCACCATAGGGTTTCATTGATCGCTTACTCGGCAACTTGTATCAAGCAGGATTTCTACTTTCCCCTTAGCGCTTCATTGATCGTGTACTCTTGAGTGTAGCTCGGGCTGAGAATGACGCAGCCATGGGAAAGTTGACAGTTAAGCCTATCTAGTGACAGCCCATCATAGGCTAGCTGGGTGAGCTTGCAACTTGTACCATGTCGGAGTTTGATTTTCCCCATAGGGTTTCATTGATCGTGTACTCTTGAGTGTAGCTCGGGCTGAGAAGGTCGCAGCCATGGGAAAGTTGACAGTTAAGCCTATCTAGTGACAACCCATCATAGGCTAGCTGGGTGATCTTGCAACTTGTATCATGCCGGAGTTTGATTTTCACCATAGGGTTTCATTGATCGCTTACTCGGCAACTTGTATCAAGCAGAATTTCTACTTTCCCCTTAGCGCTTCATTGATCGTGTACTCTTGAGTGTAGATCGGGCTGAGAATGACGCAGCCATAGGAAAGTTGACAGTTAAGCCTATCTAGTGACAGCCCATCATAGGCTAGCTGGGTGAGCTTACAACTTGTACCATGTCGGAGTTTGATTTTCCCCATAGGGTTTCATTGATCGTGTACTGTTGAGTGTACCTCGGGCTGAGAAGGTCGCAGCCATGGGAAAGTTGACAGTTAAGCCTATCTAGTGACAACCCATCATAGGCTAGCTGGGTGATCTTGCAACTTGTATCATGCCGGAGTTTGATTTTCACCATAGGGTTTCATTGATCGCTTACTCGGCAACTTGTATGAAGCAGGATTTCTACTTTCCCCTTAGCGCTTCATTGATCGTGTACTCTTGAGTGTAGCTCGGGCTGAGAATGACGCAGCCATGGGAAAGTTGACAGTTAAGCCTATCTAGTGACAGCCCATCATAGGCTAGCTGGGTGATCTTGCAACTTGTACCATGTCGGAGTTTGATTTTCCCCATAGGGTTTCATTGATCGTGTACTCTTGAGTGTAGCTCGGGCTGAGAAGGTCGCAGCCATGGGAAAGTTGACAGTTAAGCGTATCTAGTGACAGCCCATCATAGGCTAGCTGGGTGATCTTGCAACTTGTACCATGTCGGAGTTTGATTTTCCCCATAGGGTTTCATTGATCGTGTACTCTTGAGTGTAGCTCGGGCTGAGAAGGTTGCAGCCATGGGAAAGTTGACAGTTAAGCCTATCTAGTGACAACCCATCATAGGCTAGCTGGGTGATCTTGCAACTTTTATCATGCCGGAGTTTGATTTTCACCATAGGGTTTCATTGATCGCTTACTCGGCAACTTGTATGAAGCAGGATTTCTACTTTCCCCTTAGCGCTTCATTGATCGTGTACTCTTGAGTGTAGCTCGGGCTGAGAAGGTTGCAGCCATGGGAAAGTTGACAGTTAAGCCTATCTAGTGACAACCCATCATAGGCTAGCTGGGTGATCTTGCAACTTTTATCATGCCGGAGTTTGATTTTCACCATAGGGTTTCATTGATCGCTTACTCGGCAACTTGTATCAAGCAGGATTTCTACTTTCCCCTTAGCGCTTCATTGATCGTGTACTCTTGAGTGTAGCTCGGGCTGAGAATGACGCAGCCATGGGAAAGTTGACAGTTAAGCCTATCTAGTGACAGCCCATCATAGGCTAGCTGGGTGAGCTTGCAACTTGTACCATGTCGGAGTTTGATTTTCCCCATAGGGTTTCATTGATCGTGTACTCTTGAGTGTAGCTCGGGCTGAGAAGGTCGCAGCCATGGGAAAGTTGACAGTTAAGCCTATCTAGTGACAACCCATCATAGGCTAGCTGGGTGATCTTGTAACTTGTATCATGCCGGAGTTTGATTTTCACCATAGGGTTTCATTGATCGCTTACTCGGCAACTTGTATCAAGCAGGATTTCTACTTTCCCCTTAGCGCTTCATTGATCGTGTACTCTTGAGTGTAGATCGGGCTGAGAATGACGCAGCCATGGGAAAGTTGACAGTTAAGCCTATCTAGTGACAGCCCATCATAGGCTAGCTGGGTGATCTTGCAACTTGTACCATGTCGGAGTATGATTTTCCCCATACGGTTTCATTGATCGTGTACTCTTGAGTGTAGCTCGGGCTGAGAAGGTCGCAGCCATGGGAAAGTTGACAGTTAAGCCTATCTAGTGACAGCCCATCATAGGCTAGCTGGGTGATCTTGCAACTTGTACCATGTCGGAGTTTGATTTTCCCCATAGGGTTTCATTGATCGTGTACTCTTGAGTGTAGCTCGGGCTGAGAAGGTTGCAGCCATGGGAAAGTTGACAGTTAAGCCTATCTAGTGACAACCCATCATAGGCTAGCTGGGTGATCTTGCAACTTTTATCATGCCGGAGTTTGATTTTCACCATAGGGTTTCATTGATCGCTTACTCGGCAACTTGTATGAAGCAGGATTTCTACTTTCCCCTTAGCGCTTCATTGATCGTGTACTCTTGAGTGTAGCTCGGGCTGAGAATGACGCAGCCATGGGAAAGTTGACAGTTAAGCCTATCTAGTGACAGCCCATCATAGGCTAGCTGGGTGAGCTTGCAACTTGTACCATGTCGGAGTTTGATTTTCCCCATAGGGTTTCATTGATCGTGTACTCTTGAGTGTAGCTCGGGCTGAGAAGGTCGCAGCCATGGGAAAGTTGACAGTTAAGCCTATCTAGTGACAACCCATCATAGGCTAGCTGGGTGATCTTGTAACTTGTATCATGCCGGAGTTTGATTTTCACCATAGGGTTTCATTGATCGCTTACTCGGCAACTTGTATCAAGCAGGATTTCTACTTTCCCCTTAGCGCTTCATTGATCGTGTACTCTTGAGTGTAGATCGGGCTGAGAATGACGCAGCCATGGGAAAGTTGACAGTTAAGCCTATCTAGTGACAGCCCATCATAGGCTAGCTGGGTGATCTTGCAACTTGTACCATGTCGGAGTTTGATTTTCCCCATACGGTTTCACTGATCGTGTACTCTTGAGTGTAGCTCGGGCTGAGAATTTCGCAGCCATGGGAAAGTTGACAGTTAAGCCTATCTAGTGACAACCCATCATAGGCTAGCTGGGTGATCTTGCAACTTTTATCATGCCGGAGTTTGATTTTCACCATAGGGTTTCATTGATCGCTTACTCGGCAACTTGTATGAAGCAGGATTTCTACTTTCCCCTTAGCGCTTCATTGATCGTGTACTCTTGAGTGTAGCTCGGGCTGAGAATGACGCAGCCATGGGAAAGTTGACAGTTAAGCCTATCTAGTGACAGCCCATCATAGGCTAGCTGGGTGAGCTTGCAACTTGTACCATGTCGGAGTTTGATTTTCCCCATAGGGTTTCATTGATCGTGTACTCTTGAGTGTAGCTCGGGCTGAGAAGGTCGCAGCCATGGGAAAGTTGACAGTTAAGCCTATCTAGTGACAACCCATCATAGGCTAGCTGGGTGATCTTGCAACTTTTATCATGCCGGAGTTTGATTTTCACCATAGGGTTTCATTGATCGCTTACTCGGCAACTTGTATGAAGCAGGATTTCTACTTTCCCCTTAGCGCTTCATTGATCGTGTACTCTTGAGTGTAGCTCGGGCTGAGAATGACGCAGCCATGGGAAAGTTGACAGTTAAGCCTATCTAGTGACAGCCCATCATAGGCTAGCTGGGTGAGCTTGCAACTTGTACCATGTCGGAGTTTGATTTTCCCCATAGGGTTTCATTGATCGTGTACTCTTGAGTGTAGCTCGGGCTGAGAAGGTCGCAGCCATGGGAAAGTTGACAGTTAAGCCTATCTAGTGACAACCCATCATAGGCTAGCTGGGTGATCTTGTAACTTGTATCATGCCGGAGTTTGATTTTCACCATAGGGTTTCATTGATCGCTTACTCGGCAACTTGTATCAAGCAGGATTTCTACTTTCCCCTTAGCGCTTCATTGATCGTGTACTCTTGAGTGTAGATCGGGCTGAGAATGACGCAGCCATGGGAAAGTTGACAGTTAAGCCTATCTAGTGACAGCCCATCATAGGCTAGCTGGGTGATCTTGCAACTTGTACCATGTCGGAGTTTGATTTTCCCCATACGGTTTCACTGATCGTGTACTCTTGAGTGTAGCTCGGGCTGAGAATTTCGCAGCCATGGGAAAGTTGACAGTTAAGCCTATCTAGTGACAACCCATCATAGGCTAGCTGGGTGATCTTGCAACTTTTATCATGCCGGAGTTTGATTTTCACCATAGGGTTTCATTGATCGCTTACTCGGCAACTTGTATGAAGCAGGATTTCTACTTTCCCCTTAGCGCTTCATTGATCGTGTACTCTTGAGTGTAGCTCGGGCTGAGAATGACGCAGCCATGGGAAAGTTGACAGTTAAGCCTATCTAGTGACAGCCCATCATAGGCTAGCTGGGTGAGCTTGCAACTTGTACCATGTCGGAGTTTGATTTTCCCCATAGGGTTTCATTGATCGTGTACTCTTGAGTGTAGCTCGGGCTGAGAAGGTCGCAGCCATGGGAAAGTTGACAGTTAAGCCTATCTAGTGACAACCCATCATAGGCTAGCTGGGTGATCTTGCAACTTTTATCATGCCGGAGTTTGATTTTCACCATAGGGTTTCATTGATCGCTTACTCGGCAACTTGTATGAAGCAGGATTTCTACTTTCCCCTTAGCGCTTCATTGATCGTGTACTCTTGAGTGTAGCTCGGGCTGAGAATGACGCAGCCATGGGAAAGTTGACAGTTAAGCCTATCTAGTGACAGCCCATCATAGGCTAGCTGGGTGAGCTTGCAACTTGTACCATGTCGGAGTTTGATTTTCCCCATAGGGTTTCATTGATCGTGTACTCTTGAGTGTAGCTCGGGCTGAGAAGGTCGCAGCCATGGGAAAGTTGACAGTTAAGCCTATCTAGTGACAACCCATCATAGGCTAGCTGGGTGATCTTGCAACTTGTATCATGCCGGAGTTTGATTTTCACCATAGGGTTTCATTGATCGCTTACTCGGCAACTTGTATCAAGCAGGATTTCTACTTTCCCCTTAGCGCTTCATTGATCGTGTACTCTTGAGTGTAGCTCGGGCTGAGAATGACGCAGCCATGGGAAAGTTGACAGTTAAGCCTATCTAGTGACAGCCCATCATAGGCTAGCTGGGTGAGCTTGCAACTTGTACCATGTCGGAGTTTGATTTTCCCCATAGGGTTTCATTGATCGTGTACTCTTGAGTGTAGCTCGGGCTGAGAAGGTCGCAGACATGGGAAAGTTGACAGTTAAGCCTATCTAGTGACAACCCATCATAGGCTAGCTGGGTGATCTTGTAACTTGTATCATGCCGGAGTTTGATTTTCACCATAGGGTTTCATTGATCGCTTACTCGGCACCTTGTATCAAGCAGGATTTCTACTTTCCCCTTAGCGCTTCATTGATCGTGTACTCTTGAGTGTAGCTCGGGCTGAGAATGACGCAGCCATGGGAAAGTTGACAGTTAAGCCTATCTAGTGTCAGCCCATCATAGGCTAGCTGGGTGAGCTTGCAACTTGTACCATGTCGGAGTTTGATTTTCCCCATAGGGTTTCATTGATCGTGTACTCTTGAGTGTAGCTCGGGCTGAGAAGGTCGCAGCCATGGGAAAGTTGACAGTTAAGCCTATCTAGTGACAACCCATCATAGGCTAGCTGGGTGATCTTGTAACTTGTATCATGCCGGAGTTTGATTTTCACCATAGGGTTTCATTGATCGCTTACTCGGCAACTTGTATCAAGCAGGATTTCTACTTTCCCCTTAGCGCTTCATTGATCGTGTACTCTTGAGTGTAGATCGGGCTGAGAATGACGCAGCCATGGGAAAGTTGACAGTTAAGCCTATCTAGTGACAGCCCATCATAGGCTAGCTGGGTGATCTTGCAACTTGTACCATGTCGGAGTTTGATTTTCCCCATACGGTTTCATTGATCGTGTACTCTTGAGTGTAGCTCGGGCTGAGAAGGTCGCAGCCATGGGAAAGTTGACAGTTAAGCCTATCTAGTGACAACCCATCATAGGCTAGCTGGGTGATCTTGCAACTTTTATCATGCCGGAGTTTGATTTTCACCATAGGGTTTCATTGATCGCTTACTCGGCAACTTGTATCAAGCAGGATTTCTACTTTCCCCTTAGCGCTTCATTGATCGTGTACTCTTGAGTGTAGCTCGGGCTGAGAATGACGCAGCCATGGGAAAGTTGACAGTTAAGCCTATCTAGTGACAGCCCATCATAGGCTAGCTGGGTGAGCTTGCAACTTGTACCATGTCGGAGTTTGATTTTCCCCATAGGGTTTCATTGATCGTGTACTCTTGAGTGTAGCTCGGGCTGAGAAGGTCGCAGCCATGGGAAAGTTGACAGTTAAGCCTATCTAGTGACAACCCATCATAGGCTAGCTGGGTGATCTTGCAACTTGTATCATGCCGGAGTTTGATTTTCACCATAGGGTTTCATTGATCGCTTACTCGGCAACTTGTATCAAGCAGAATTTCTACTTTCCCCTTAGCGCTTCATTGATCGTGTACTCTTGAGTGTAGATCGGGCTGAGAATGACGCAGCCATAGGAAAGTTGACAGTTAAGCCTATCTAGTGACAGCCCATCATAGGCTAGCTGGGTGAGCTTACAACTTGTACCATGTCGGAGTTTGATTTTCCCCATAGGGTTTCATTGATCGTGTACTGTTGAGTGTACCTCGGGCTGAGAAGGTCGCAGCCATGGGAAAGTTGACAGTTAAGCCTATCTAGTGACAACCCATCATAGGCTAGCTGGGTGATCTTGCAACTTGTATCATGCCGGAGTTTGATTTTCACCATAGGGTTTCATTGATCGCTTACTCGGCAACTTGTATGAAGCAGGATTTCTACTTTCCCCTTAGCGCTTCATTGATCGTGTACTCTTGAGTGTAGCTCGGGCTGAGAATGACGCAGCCATGGGAAAGTTGACAGTTAAGCGTATCTAGTGACAGCCCATCATAGGCTAGCTGGGTGATCTTGCAACTTGTACCATGTCGGAGTTTGATTTTCCCCATAGGGTTTCATTGATCGTGTACTCTTGAGTGTAGCTCGGGCTGAGAAGGTCGCAGCCATGGGAAAGTTGACAGTTAAGCGTATCTAGTGACAGCCCATCATAGGCTAGCTGGGTGATCTTGCAACTTGTACCATGTCGGAGTTTGATTTTCCCCATAGGGTTTCATTGATCGTGTACTCTTGAGTGTAGCTCGGGCTGAGAAGGTTGCAGCCATGGGAAAGTTGACAGTTAAGCCTATCTAGTGACAACCCATCATAGGCTAGCTGGGTGATCTTGCAACTTTTATCATGCCGGAGTTTGATTTTCACCATAGGGTTTCATTGATCGCTTACTCGGCAACTTGTATGAAGCAGGATTTCTACTTTCCCCTTAGCGCTTCATTGATCGTGTACTCTTGAGTGTAGCTCGGGCTGAGAAGGTTGCAGCCATGGGAAAGTTGACAGTTAAGCCTATCTAGTGACAACCCATCATAGGCTAGCTGGGTGATCTTGCAACTTTTATCATGCCGGAGTTTGATTTTCACCATAGGGTTTCATTGATCGCTTACTCGGCAACTTGTATCAAGCAGGATTTCTACTTTCCCCTTAGCGCTTCATTGATCGTGTACTCTTGAGTGTAGCTCGGGCTGAGAATGACGCAGCCATGGGAAAGTTGACAGTTAAGCCTATCTAGTGACAGCCCATCATAGGCTAGCTGGGTGAGCTTGCAACTTGTACCATGTCGGAGTTTGATTTTCCCCATAGGGTTTCATTGATCGTGTACTCTTGAGTGTAGCTCGGGCTGAGAAGGTCGCAGCCATGGGAAAGTTGACAGTTAAGCCTATCTAGTGACAACCCATCATAGGCTAGCTGGGTGATCTTGTAACTTGTATCATGCCGGAGTTTGATTTTCACCATAGGGTTTCATTGATCGCTTACTCGGCAACTTGTATCAAGCAGGATTTCTACTTTCCCCTTAGCGCTTCATTGATCGTGTACTCTTGAGTGTAGATCGGGCTGAGAATGACGCAGCCATGGGAAAGTTGACAGTTAAGCCTATCTAGTGACAGCCCATCATAGGCTAGCTGGGTGATCTTGCAACTTGTACCATGTCGGAGTATGATTTTCCCCATACGGTTTCATTGATCGTGTACTCTTGAGTGTAGCTCGGGCTGAGAAGGTCGCAGCCATGGGAAAGTTGACAGTTAAGCCTATCTAGTGACAGCCCATCATAGGCTAGCTGGGTGATCTTGCAACTTGTACCATGTCGGAGTTTGATTTTCCCCATAGGGTTTCATTGATCGTGTACTCTTGAGTGTAGCTCGGGCTGAGAAGGTTGCAGCCATGGGAAAGTTGACAGTTAAGCCTATCTAGTGACAACCCATCATAGGCTAGCTGGGTGATCTTGCAACTTTTATCATGCCGGAGTTTGATTTTCACCATAGGGTTTCATTGATCGCTTACTCGGCAACTTGTATGAAGCAGGATTTCTACTTTCCCCTTAGCGCTTCATTGATCGTGTACTCTTGAGTGTAGCTCGGGCTGAGAATGACGCAGCCATGGGAAAGTTGACAGTTAAGCCTATCTAGTGACAGCCCATCATAGGCTAGCTGGGTGAGCTTGCAACTTGTACCATGTCGGAGTTTGATTTTCCCCATAGGGTTTCATTGATCGTGTACTCTTGAGTGTAGCTCGGGCTGAGAAGGTCGCAGCCATGGGAAAGTTGACAGTTAAGCCTATCTAGTGACAACCCATCATAGGCTAGCTGGGTGATCTTGCAACTTTTATCATGCCGGAGTTTGATTTTCACCATAGGGTTTCATTGATCGCTTACTCGGCAACTTGTATGAAGCAGGATTTCTACTTTCCCCTTAGCGCTTCATTGATCGTGTACTCTTGAGTGTAGCTCGGGCTGAGAATGACGCAGCCATGGGAAAGTTGACAGTTAAGCCTATCTAGTGACAGCCCATCATAGGCTAGCTGGGTGAGCTTGCAACTTGTACCATGTCGGAGTTTGATTTTCCCCATAGGGTTTCATTGATCGTGTACTCTTGAGTGTAGCTCGGGCTGAGAAGGTCGCAGCCATGGGAAAGTTGACAGTTAAGCCTATCTAGTGACAACCCATCATAGGCTAGCTGGGTGATCTTGTAACTTGTATCATGCCGGAGTTTGATTTTCACCATAGGGTTTCATTGATCGCTTACTCGGCAACTTGTATCAAGCAGGATTTCTACTTTCCCCTTAGCGCTTCATTGATCGTGTACTCTTGAGTGTAGATCGGGCTGAGAATGACGCAGCCATGGGAAAGTTGACAGTTAAGCCTATCTAGTGACAGCCCATCATAGGCTAGCTGGGTGATCTTGCAACTTGTACCATGTCGGAGTTTGATTTTCCCCATACGGTTTCACTGATCGTGTACTCTTGAGTGTAGCTCGGGCTGAGAATTTCGCAGCCATGGGAAAGTTGACAGTTAAGCCTATCTAGTGACAACCCATCATAGGCTAGCTGGGTGATCTTGCAACTTTTATCATGCCGGAGTTTGATTTTCACCATAGGGTTTCATTGATCGCTTACTCGGCAACTTGTATGAAGCAGGATTTCTACTTTCCCCTTAGCGCTTCATTGATCGTGTACTCTTGAGTGTAGCTCGGGCTGAGAATGACGCAGCCATGGGAAAGTTGACAGTTAAGCCTATCTAGTGACAGCCCATCATAGGCTAGCTGGGTGAGCTTGCAACTTGTACCATGTCGGAGTTTGATTTTCCCCATAGGGTTTCATTGATCGTGTACTCTTGAGTGTAGCTCGGGCTGAGAAGGTCGCAGCCATGGGAAAGTTGACAGTTAAGCCTATCTAGTGACAACCCATCATAGGCTAGCTGGGTGATCTTGCAACTTTTATCATGCCGGAGTTTGATTTTCACCATAGGGTTTCATTGATCGCTTACTCGGCAACTTGTATGAAGCAGGATTTCTACTTTCCCCTTAGCGCTTCATTGATCGTGTACTCTTGAGTGTAGCTCGGGCTGAGAATGACGCAGCCATGGGAAAGTTGACAGTTAAGCCTATCTAGTGACAGCCCATCATAGGCTAGCTGGGTGAGCTTGCAACTTGTACCATGTCGGAGTTTGATTTTCCCCATAGGGTTTCATTGATCGTGTACTCTTGAGTGTAGCTCGGGCTGAGAAGGTCGCAGCCATGGGAAAGTTGACAGTTAAGCCTATCTAGTGACAACCCATCATAGGCTAGCTGGGTGATCTTGCAACTTGTATCATGCCGGAGTTTGATTTTCACCATAGGGTTTCATTGATCGCTTACTCGGCAACTTGTATCAAGCAGGATTTCTACTTTCCCCTTAGCGCTTCATTGATCGTGTACTCTTGAGTGTAGCTCGGGCTGAGAATGACGCAGCCATGGGAAAGTTGACAGTTAAGCCTATCTAGTGACAGCCCATCATAGGCTAGCTGGGTGAGCTTGCAACTTGTACCATGTCGGAGTTTGATTTTCCCCATAGGGTTTCATTGATCGTGTACTCTTGAGTGTAGCTCGGGCTGAGAAGGTCGCAGACATGGGAAAGTTGACAGTTAAGCCTATCTAGTGACAACCCATCATAGGCTAGCTGGGTGATCTTGTAACTTGTATCATGCCGGAGTTTGATTTTCACCATAGGGTTTCACTGATCGCTTACTCGGCAACTTGTATCAAGCAGGATTTCTACTTTCCCCTTAGCGCTTCATTGATCGTGTACTCTTGAGTGTAGATCGGGCTGAGAATGACGCAGCCATGGGAAAGTTGACAGTTAAGCCTATCTAGTGACAGCCCATCATAGGCTAGCTGGGTGATCTTGCAACTTGTACCATGTCGGAGTTTGATTTTCCCCATACGGTTTCACTGATCGTGTACTCTTGAGTGTAGCTCGGGCTGAGAATTTCGCAGCCATGGGAAAGTTGACAGTTAAGCCTATCTAGTGACAACCCATCATAGGCTAGCTGGGTGATCTTGCAACTTTTATCATGCCGGAGTTTGATTTTCACCATAGGGTTTCATTGATCGCTTACTCGGCAACTTGTATGAAGCAGGATTTCTACTTTCCCCTTAGCGCTTCATTGATCGTGTACTCTTGAGTGTAGCTCGGGCTGAGAATGACGCAGCCATGGGAAAGTTGACAGTTAAGCCTATCTAGTGACAGCCCATCATAGGCTAGCTGGGTGAGCTTGCAACTTGTACCATGTCGGAGTTTGATTTTCCCCATAGGGTTTCATTGATCGTGTACTCTTGAGTGTAGCTCGGGCTGAGAAGGTCGCAGCCATGGGAAAGTTGACAGTTAAGCCTATCTAGTGACAACCCATCATAGGCTAGCTGGGTGATCTTGCAACTTTTATCATGCCGGAGTTTGATTTTCACCATAGGGTTTCATTGATCGCTTACTCGGCAACTTGTATGAAGCAGGATTTCTACTTTCCCCTTAGCGCTTCATTGATCGTGTACTCTTGAGTGTAGCTCGGGCTGAGAATGACGCAGCCATGGGAAAGTTGACAGTTAAGCCTATCTAGTGACAGCCCATCATAGGCTAGCTGGGTGAGCTTGCAACTTGTACCATGTCGGAGTTTGATTTTCCCCATAGGGTTTCATTGATCGTGTACTCTTGAGTGTAGCTCGGGCTGAGAAGGTCGCAGCCATGGGAAAGTTGACAGTTAAGCCTATCTAGTGACAACCCATCATAGGCTAGCTGGGTGATCTTGTAACTTGTATCATGCCGGAGTTTGATTTTCACCATAGGGTTTCATTGATCGCTTACTCGGCAACTTGTATCAAGCAGGATTTCTACTTTCCCCTTAGCGCTTCATTGATCGTGTACTCTTGAGTGTAGATCGGGCTGAGAATGACGCAGCCATGGGAAAGTTGACAGTTAAGCCTATCTAGTGACAGCCCATCATAGGCTAGCTGGGTGATCTTGCAACTTGTACCATGTCGGAGTTTGATTTTCCCCATACGGTTTCATTGATCGTGTACTCTTGAGTGTAGCTCGGGCTGAGAAGGTCGCAGCCATGGGAAAGTTGACAGTTAAGCCTATCTAGTGACAACCCATCATAGGCTAGCTGGGTGATCTTGCAACTTTTATCATGCCGGAGTTTGATTTTCACCATAGGGTTTCATTGATCGCTTACTCGGCAACTTGTATGAAGCAGGATTTCTACTTTCCCCTTAGCGCTTCATTGATCGTGTACTCTTGAGTGTAGCTCGGGCTGAGAATGACGCAGCCATGGGAAAGTTGACAGTTAAGCCTATCTAGTGACAGCCCATCATAGGCTAGCTGGGTGAGCTTGCAACTTGTACCATGTCGGAGTTTGATTTTCCCCATAGGGTTTCATTGATCGTGTACTCTTGAGTGTAGCTCGGGCTGAGAAGGTCGCAGCCATGGGAAAGTTGACAGTTAAGCCTATCTAGTGACAACCCATCATAGGCTAGCTGGGTGATCTTGTAACTTGTATCATGCCGGAGTTTGATTTTCACCATAGGGTTTCATTGATCGCTTACTCGGCAACTTGTATCAAGCAGGATTTCTACTTTCCCCTTAGCGCTTCATTGATCGTGTACTCTTGAGTGTAGATCGGGCTGAGAATGACGCAGCCATGGGAAAGTTGACAGTTAAGCCTATCTAGTGACAGCCCATCATAGGCTAGCTGGGTGATCTTGCAACTTGTACCATGTCGGAGTTTGATTTTCCCCATACGGTTTCACTGATCGTGTACTCTTGAGTGTAGCTCGGGCTGAGAATTTCGCAGCCATGGGAAAGTTGACAGTTAAGCCTATCTAGTGACAACCCATCATAGGCTAGCTGGGTGATCTTGCAACTTTTATCATGCCGGAGTTTGATTTTCACCATAGGGTTTCATTGATCGCTTACTCGGCAACTTGTATGAAGCAGGATTTCTACTTTCCCCTTAGCGCTTCATTGATCGTGTACTCTTGAGTGTAGCTCGGGCTGAGAATGACGCAGCCATGGGAAAGTTGTCAGTTAAGCCTATCTAGTGACAGCCCATCATAGGCTAGCTGGGTGAGCTTGCAACTTGTACCATGTCGGAGTTTGATTTTCCCCATACGGTTTCATTGATCGTGTACTCTTGAGTGTAGCTCGGGCTGAGAAGGTCGCAGCCATGGGAAAGTTGACAGTTAAGCCTATCTAGTGACAACCTATCATAGGCTAGCTGGGTGATCTTGCAACTTTTATCATGCCGGAGTTTGATTTTCACCATAGGGTTTCATTGATCGCTTATTCGGCAACTTGTATGAAGCAGGATTTCTACTTTCCCCTTAGCGCTTCATTGATCGTGTACTCTTGAGTGTAGCTCGGGCTGAGAAGGTCGCAGCCATGGGAAAGTTGACAGTTAAGCCTATCTAGTGACAGCCCATCATAGGCTAGCTGGGTGATCTTGCAACTTGTACCATGTCGGAGTTTGATTTTCCCCATAGGGTTTCATTGATCGTGTACTCTTGAGTGTAGCTCGGGCTGAGAAGGTCGCAGCCATGGGAAAGTTGACAGTTAAGCCTATCTAGTGACAACCCATCATAGGCTAGCTGGGTGATCTTGTAACTTGTACCATGTCGGAGTTTGATTTTCCCCATAGGGTTTCATTGATCGTGTACTCTTGAGTGTAGCTCGAGCTGAGAAGGTCGCAGCCATGGGAAAGTTGACAGTTAAGCCTATCTAGTGACAACCCATCATAGGCTAGCTGGGTGATCTTGCAACTTTTATCATGCCGGAGTTTGATTTTCACCATAGGGTTTCATTGATCGCGTACTCGGCAACTTGTATCAAGCAGGATTTCTACTTTCCCCTTAGCGCTTCATTGATCGTGTACTCTTGAGTGTAGCTCGGGCTGAGAATGACGCAGCCATGGGAAAGTTGACAGTTAAGCCTATCTAGTGACAGCCCATCATAGGCTAGCTGGGTGAGCTTGCAACTTGTACCATGTCGGAGTTTGATTTTCCCCATAGGGTTTCATTGATCGTGTACTCTTGAGTGTAGCTCGGGCTGAGAAGGTCGCAGCCATGGGAAAGTTGACAGTTAAGCCTATCTAGTGACAACCCATCATAGGCTAGCTGGGTGATCTTGTAACTTGTATCATGCCGGAGTTTGATTTTCACCATAGGGTTTCATTGATCGCTTACTCGGCAACTTGTATCAAGCAGGATTTCTACTTTCCCCTTAGCGCTTCATTGATCGTGTACTCTTGAGTGTAGCTCGGGCTGAGAATGACGCAGCCATGGGAAAGTTGACAGTTAAGCCTATCTAGTGACAGCCCATCATAGGCTAGCTGGGTGAGCTTGCAACTTGTACCATGTCGGAGTTTGATTTTCCCCATAGGGTTTCATTGATCGTGTACTCTTGAGTGTAGCTCGGGCTGAGAAGGTCGCAGCCATGGGAAAGTTGACAGTTAAGCCTATCTAGTGACAACCCATCATAGGCTAGCTGGGTGATCTTGTAACTTGTATCATGCCGGAGTTTGATTTTCACCATAGGGTTTCATTGATCGCTTACTCGGCACCTTGTATCAAGCAGGTTTTCTACTTTCCCCTTAGCGCTTCATTGATCGTGTACTCTTGAGTGTAGCTCGGGCTGAGAATGACGCAGCCATGGGAAAGTTGACAGTTAAGCCTATCTAGTGTCAGCCCATCATAGGCTAGCTGGGTGAGCTTGCAACTTGTACCATGTCGGAGTTTGATTTTCCCCATAGGGTTTCATTGATCGTGTACTCTTGAGTGTAGCTCGGGCTGAGAAGGTCGCAGCCATGGGAAAGTTGACAGTTAAGCCTATCTAGTGACAACCCATCATAGGCTAGCTGGGTGATCTTGTAACTTGTATCATGCCGGAGTTTGATTTTCACCATAGGGTTTCATTGATCGCTTACTCGGCAACTTGTATCAAGCAGGATTTCTACTTTTCCCTTAGCGCTTCATTGATCGTGTACTCTTGAGTGTAGATCGGGCTGAGAATGACGCAGCCATGGGAAAGTTGACAGTTAAGCCTATCTAGTGACAGCCCATCATAGGCTAGCTGGGTGATCTTGCAACTTGTACCATGTCGGAGTTTGATTTTCCCCATACGGTTTCATTGATCGTGTACTCTTGAGTGTAGCTCGGGCTGAGAAGGTCGCAGCCATGGGAAAGTTGACAGTTAAGCCTATCTAGTGACAACCCATCATAGGCTAGCTGGGTGATCTTGCAACTTTTATCATGCCGGAGTTTGATTTTCACCATAGGGTTTCATTGATCGCGTACTCGGCAACTTGTATCAAGCAGGATTTCTACTTTCCCCTTAGCGCTTCATTGATCGTGTACTCTTGAGTGTAGCTCGGGCTGAGAATGACGCAGCCATGGGAAAGTTGACAGTTAAGCCTATCTAGTGACAGCCCATCATAGGCTAGCTGGGTGAGCTTGCAACTTGTACCATGTCGGAGTTTGATTTTCCCCATAGGGTTTCATTGATCGTGTACTCTTGAGTGTAGCTCGGGCTGAGAAGGTCGCAGCCATGGGAAAGTTGACAGTTAAGCCTATCTAGTGACAACCCATCATAGGCTAGCTGGGTGATCTTGTAACTTGTATCATGCCGGAGTTTGATTTTCACCATAGGGTTTCATTGATCGCTTACTCGGCAACTTGTATCAAGCAGGATTTCTACTTTTCCCTTAGCGCTTCATTGATCGTGTACTCTTGAGTGTAGATCAGGCTGAGAATGACGCAGCCATGGGAAAGTTGACAGTTAAGCCTATCTAGTGACAGCCCATCATAGGCTAGCTGGGTGATCTTGCAACTTGTACCATGTCGGAGTTTGATTTTCCCCATACGGTTTCATTGATCGTGTACTCTTGAGTGTAGCTCGGGCTGAGAAGGTCGCAGCCATGGGAAAGTTGACAGTTAAGCCTATCTAGTGACAGCCCATCATAGGCTAGCTGGGTGATCTTGCAACTTGTACCATGTCGGAGTTTGATTTTCCCCATAGGGTTTCATTGATCGTGTACTCTTGAGTGTAGCTCGGGCTGAGAAGGTCGCAGCCATGGGAAAGTTGACAGTTAAGCCTATCTAGTGACAACCCATCATAGGCTAGCTGGGTGATCTTGTAACTTGTACCATGTCGGAGTTTGATTTTCCCCATAGGGTTTCATTGATCGTGTACTCTTAAATGTAGCTCGAGCTGAGAAGGTCGCAGCCATGGGAAAGTTGACAGTTAAGCCTATCTAGTGACAACCCATCATAGGCTAGCTGGGTGATCTTGCAACTTTTATCATGCCGGAGTTTGATTTTCACCATAGGGTTTCATTGATCGCGTACTCGGCAACTTGTATCAAGCAGGATTTCTACTTTCCCCTTAGCGCTTCATTGATCGTGTACTCTTGAGTGTAGCTCGGGCTGAGAATGACGCAGCCATGGGAAAGTTGACAGTTAAGCCTATCTAGTGACAGCCCATCATAGGCTAGCTGGGTGAGCTTGCAACTTGTACCATGTCGGAGTTTGATTTTCCCCATAGGGTTTCATTGATCGTGTACTCTTGAGTGTAGCTCGGGCTGAGAAGGTCGCAGCCATGGGAAAGTTGACAGTTAAGCCTATCTAGTGACAACCCATCATAGGCTAGCTGGGTGATCTTGTAACTTGTATCATGCCGGAGTTTGATTTTCACCATAGGGTTTCATTGATCGCTTACTCGGCAACTTGTATCAAGCAGGATTTCTACTTTCCCCTTAGCGCTTCATTGATCGTGTACTCTTGAGTGTAGCTCGGGCTGAGAATGACGCAGCCATGGGAAAGTTGACAGTTAAGCCTATCTAGTGACAGCCCATCATAGGCTAGCTGGGTGAGCTTGCAACTTGTACCATGTCGGAGTTTGATTTTCCCCATAGGGTTTCATTGATCGTGTACTCTTGAGTGTAGCTCGGGCTGAGAAGGTCGCAGACATGGGAAAGTTGACAGTTAAGCCTATCTAGTGACAACCCATCATAGGCTAGCTGGGTGATCTTGTAACTTGTATCATGCCGGAGTTTGATTTTCACCATAGGGTTTCATTGATCGCTTACTCGGCAACTTGTATCAAGCAGGATTTCTACTTTCCCCTTAGCGCTTCATTGATCGTGTACTCTTGAGTGTAGATCGGGCTGAGAATGACGCAGCCATGGGAAAGTTGACAGTTAAGCCTATCTAGTGACAGCCCATCATAGGCTAGCTGGGTGATCTTGCAACTTGTACCATGTCGGAGTTTGATTTTCCCCATACGGTTTCACTGATCGTGTACTCTTGAGTGTAGCTCGGGCTGAGAATTTCGCAGCCATGGGAAAGTTGACAGTTAAGCCTATCTAGTGACAACCCATCATAGGCTAGCTGGGTGATCTTGCAACTTTTATCATGCCGGAGTTTGATTTTCACCATAGGGTTTCATTGATCGCTTACTCGGCAACTTGTATGAAGCAGGATTTCTACTTTCCCCTTAGCGCTTCATTGATCGTGTACTCTTGAGTGTAGCTCGGGCTGAGAATGACGCAGCCATGGGAAAGTTGACAGTTAAGCCTATCTAGTGACAGCCCATCATAGGCTAGCTGGGTGAGCTTGCAACTTGTACCATGTCGGAGTTTGATTTTCCCCATAGGGTTTCATTGATCGTGTACTCTTGAGTGTAGCTCGGGCTGAGAAGGTCGCAGCCATGGGAAAGTTGACAGTTAAGCCTATCTAGTGACAACCCATCATAGGCTAGCTGGGTGATCTTGCAACTTTTATCATGCCGGAGTTTGATTTTCACCATAGGGTTTCATTGATCGCTTACTCGGCAACTTGTATGAAGCAGGATTTCTACTTTCCCCTTAGCGCTTCATTGATCGTGTACTCTTGAGTGTAGCTCGGGCTGAGAATGACGCAGCCATGGGAAAGTTGACAGTTAAGCCTATCTAGTGACAGCCCATCATAGGCTAGCTGGGTGAGCTTGCAACTTGTACCATGTCGGAGTTTGATTTTCCCCATAGGGTTTCATTGATCGTGTACTCTTGAGTGTAGCTCGGGCTGAGAAGGTCGCAGCCATGGGAAAGTTGACAGTTAAGCCTATCTAGTGACAACCCATCATAGGCTAGCTGGGTGATCTTGTAACTTGTATCATGCCGGAGTTTGATTTTCACCATAGGGTTTCATTGATCGCTTACTCGGCAACTTGTATCAAGCAGGATTTCTACTTTCCCCTTAGCGCTTCATTGATCGTGTACTCTTGAGTGTAGATCGGGCTGAGAATGACGCAGCCATGGGAAAGTTGACAGTTAAGCCTATCTAGTGACAGCCCATCATAGGCTAGCTGGGTGATCTTGCAACTTGTACCATGTCGGAGTTTGATTTTCCCCATACGGTTTCATTGATCGTGTACTCTTGAGTGTAGCTCGAGCTGAGAAGGTCGCAGCCATGGGAAAGTTGACAGTTAAGCCTATCTAGTGACAACCCATCATAGGCTAGCTGGGTGATCTTGCAACTTTTATCATGCCGGAGTTTGATTTTCACCATAGGGTTTCATTGATCGCGTACTCGGCAACTTGTATCAAGCAGGATTTCTACTTTCCCCTTAGCGCTTCATTGATCGTGTACTCTTGAGTGTAGCTCGGGCTGAGAATGACGCAGCCATGGGAAAGTTGACAGTTAAGCCTATCTAGTGACAGCCCATCATAGGCTAGCTGGGTGAGCTTGCAACTTGTACCATGTCGGAGTTTGATTTTCCCCATAGGGTTTCATTGATCGTGTACTCTTGAGTGTAGCTCGGGCTGAGAAGGTCGCAGCCATGGGAAAGTTGACAGTTAAGCCTATCTAGTGACAACCCATCATAGGCTAGCTGGGTGATCTTGTAACTTGTATCATGCCGGAGTTTGATTTTCACCATAGGGTTTCATTGATCGCTTACTCGGCAACTTGTATCAAGCAGGATTTCTACTTTCCCCTTAGCGCTTCATTGATCGTGTACTCTTGAGTGTAGCTCGGGCTGAGAATGACGCAGCCATGGGAAAGTTGACAGTTAAGCCTATCTAGTGACAGCCCATCATAGGCTAGCGGGGTGAGCTTGCAACTTGTACCATGTCGGAGTTTGATTTTCCCCATAGGGTTTCATTGATCGTGTACTCTTGAGTGTAGCTCGGGCTGAGAAGGTCGCAGCCATGGGAAAGTTGACAGTTAAGCCTATCTAGTGACAACCCATCATAGGCTAGCTGGGTGATCTTGCAACTTGTATCATGCCGGAGTTTGATTTTCACCATAGGGTTTCATTGATCGCTTACTCGGCAACTTGTATCAAGCAGGATTTCTACTTTCCCCTTAGCGCTTCATTGATCGTGTACTCTTGAGTGTAGCTCGGGCTGAGAATGACGCAGCTATGGGAAAGTTGACAGTTAAGCCTATCTAGTGACAGCCCATCATAGGCTAGCTGGGTGAGCTTGCAACTTGTACCATGTCGGAGTTTGATTTTCCCCATAGGGTTTCATTGATCGTGTACTCTTGAGTGTAGCTCGGGCTGAGAAGGTCGCAGACATGGGAAAGTTGACAGTTAAGCCTATCTAGTGACAACCCATCATAGGCTAGCTGGGTGATCTTGTAACTTGTATCATGCCGGAGTTTGATTTTCACCATAGGGTTTCATTGATCGCTTACTCGGCAACTTGTATCAAGCAGGATTTCTACTTTCCCCTTAGCGCTTCATTGATCGTGTACTCTTGAGTGTAGATCGGGCTGAGAATGACGCAGCCATGGGAAAGTTGACAGTTAAGCCTATCTAGTGACAGCCCATCATAGGCTAGCTGGCTGATCTTGCAACTTGTACCATGTCGGAGTATGATTTTCCCCATACGGTTTCACTGATCGTGTACTCTTGAGTGTAGCTCGGGCTGAGAATGACGCAGCCATGGGAAAGTTGACAGTTAAGCCTATCTAGTGACAGCCCATCATAGGCTAGCTGGGTGAGCTTGCAACTTGTACCATGTCGGAGTTTGATTTTCCCCATAGGGTTTCATTGATCGTGTACTCTTGAGTGTAGCTCGGGCTGAGAAGGTCGCAGCCATGGGAAAGTTGACAGTTAAGCCTATCTAGTGACAACCCATCATAGGCTAGCTGGGTGATCTTGCAACTTGTATCATGCCGGAGTTTGATTTTCACCATAGGGTTTCATTGATCGCTTACTCGGCAACTTGTATCAAGCAGGATTTCTACTTTCCCCTTAGCGCTTCATTGATCGTGTACTCTTGAGTGTAGCTCGGGCTGAGAATGACGCAGCCATGGGAAAGTTGACAGTTAAGCCTATCTAGTGACAGCCCATCATAGGCTAGCTGGGTGAGCTTGCAACTTGTACCATGTCGGAGTTTGATTTTCCCCATAGGGTTTCATTGATCGTGTACTCTTGAGTGTAGCTCGGGCTGAGAAGGTCGCAGCCATGGGAAAGTTGACAGTTAAGCCTATCTAGTGACAACCCATCATAGGCTAGCTGGGTGATCTTGTAACTTGTATCATGCCGGAGTTTGATTTTCACCATAGGGTTCCATTGATCGCTTACTCGGCAACTTGTATGAAGCAGGATTTCTACTTTCCCCTTAGCGCTTCATTGATCGTGTACTCTTGAGTGTAGCTCGGGCTGAGAATGACGCAGCCATGGGAAAGTTGACAGTTAAGCCTATCTAGTGACAGCCCATCATAGGCTAGCTGGGTGAGCTTGCAACTTGTACCATGTCGGAGTTTGATTTTCCCCATAGGGTTTCATTGATCGTGTACTCTTGAGTGTAGCTCGGGCTGAGAAGGTCGCAGCCATGGGAAAGTTGACAGTTAAGCCTATCTAGTGACAACCCATCATAGGCTAGCTGGGTGATCTTGCAACTTTTATCATGCCGGAGTTTGATTTTCACCATAGGGTTTCATTGATCGCTTACTCGGCAACTTGTATGAAGCAGGATTTCTACTTTCCCCTTAGCGCTTCATTGATCGTGTACTCTTGAGTGTAGCTCGGGCTGAGAATGACGCAGCCATGGGAAAGTTGACAGTTAAGCCTATCTAGTGACAGCCCATCATAGGCTAGCTGGGTGAGCTTGCAACTTGTACCATGTCGGAGTTTGATTTTCCCCATAGGGTTTCATTGATCGTGTACTCTTGAGTGTAGCTCGGGCTGAGAAGGTCGCAGCCATGGGAAAGTTGACAGTTAAGCCTATCTAGTGACAACCCATCATAGGCTAGCTGGGTGATCTTGTAACTTGTATCATGCCGGAGTTTGATTTTCACCATAGGGTTTCATTGATCGCTTACTCGGCAACTTGTATCAAGCAGGATTTCTACTTTCCCCTTAGCGCTTCATTGATCGTGTACTCTTGAGTGTAGATCGGGCTGAGAATGACGCAGCCATGGGAAAGTTGACAGTTAAGCCTATCTAGTGACAGCCCATCATAGGCTAGCTGGGTGATCTTGCAACTTGTACCATGTCGGAGTTTGATTTTCCCCATACGGTTTCACTGATCGTGTACTCTTGAGTGTAGCTCGGGCTGAGAATTTCGCAGCCATGGGAAAGTTGACAGTTAAGCCTATCTAGTGACAACCCATCATAGGCTAGCTGGGTGATCTTGCAACTTTTATCATGCCGGAGTTTGATTTTCACCATAGGGTTTCATTGATCGCTTACTCGGCAACTTGTATGAAGCAGGATTTCTACTTTCCCCTTAGCGCTTCATTGATCGTGTACTCTTGAGTGTAGCTCGGGCTGAGAATGACGCAGCCATGGGAAAGTTGACAGTTAAGCCTATCTAGTGACAGCCCATCATAGGCTAGCTGGGTGAGCTTGCAACTTGTACCATGTCGGAGTTTGATTTTCCCCATAGGGTTTCATTGATCGTGTACTCTTGAGTGTAGCTCGGGCTGAGAAGGTCGCAGCCATGGGAAAGTTGACAGTTAAGCCTATCTAGTGACAACCCATCATAGGCTAGCTGGGTGATCTTGCAACTTTTATCATGCCGGAGTTTGATTTTCACCATAGGGTTTCATTGATCGCTTACTCGGCAACTTGTATGAAGCAGGATTTCTACTTTCCCCTTAGCGCTTCATTGATCGTGTACTCTTGAGTGTAGCTCGGGCTGAGAATGACGCAGCCATGGGAAAGTTGACAGTTAAGCCTATCTAGTGACAGCCCATCATAGGCTAGCTGGGTGAGCTTGCAACTTGTACCATGTCGGAGTTTGATTTTCCCCATAGGGTTTCATTGATCGTGTACTCTTGAGTGTAGCTCGGGCTGAGAAGGTCGCAGCCATGGGAAAGTTGACAGTTAAGCCTATCTAGTGACAACCCATCATAGGCTAGCTGGGTGATCTTGTAACTTGTATCATGCCGGAGTTTGATTTTCACCATAGGGTTTCATTGATCGCTTACTCGGCAACTTGTATCAAGCAGGATTTCTACTTTCCCCTTAGCGCTTCATTGATCGTGTACTCTTGAGTGTAGCTCGGGCTGAGAATGACGCAGCCATGGGAAAGTTGACAGTTAAGCCTATCTAGTGACAGCCCATCATAGGCTAGCTGGGTGAGCTTGCAACTTGTACCATGTCGGAGTTTGATTTTCCCCATAGGGTTTCATTGATCGTGTACTCTTGAGTGTAGCTCGGGCTGAGAAGGTCGCAGCCATGGGAAAGTTGACAGTTAAGCCTATCTAGTGACAACCCATCATAGGCTAGCTGGGTGATCTTGTAACTTGTATCATGCCGGAGTTTGATTTTCACCATAGGGTTTCATTGATCGCTTACTCGGCAACTTGTATCAAGCAGGATTTCTACTTTTCCCTTAGCGCTTCATTGATCGTGTACTCTTGAGTGTAGATCGGGCTGAGAATGACGCAGCCATGGGAAAGTTGACAGTTAAGCCTATCTAGTGACAGCCCATCATAGGCTAGCTGGGTGATCTTGCAACTTGTACCATGTCGGAGTTTGATTTTCCCCATACGGTTTCATTGATCGTGTACTCTTGAGTGTAGCTCGGGCTGAGAAGGTCGCAGCCATGGGAAAGTTGACAGTTAAGCCTATCTAGTGACAGCCCATCATAGGCTAGCTGGGTGATCTTGCAACTTGTACCATGTCGGAGTTTGATTTTCCCCATAGGGTTTCATTGATCGTGTACTCTTGAGTGTAGCTCGGGCTGAGAAGGTCGCAGCCATGGGAAAGTTGACAGTTAAGCCTATCTAGTGACAACCCATCATAGGCTAGCTGGGTGATCTTGTAACTTGTACCATGTCGGAGTTTGATTTTCCCCATAGGGTTTCATTGATCGTGTACTCTTGAGTGTAGCTCGAGCTGAGAAGGTCGCAGCCATGGGAAAGTTGACAGTTAAGCCTATCTAGTGACAACCCATCATAGGCTAGCTGGGTGATCTTGCAACTTTTATCATGCCGGAGTTTGATTTTCACCATAGGGTTTCATTGATCGCGTACTCGGCAACTTGTATCAAGCAGGATTTCTACTTTCCCCTTAGCGCTTCATTGATCGTGTACTCTTGAGTGTAGCTCGGGCTGAGAATGACGCAGCCATGGGAAAGTTGACAGTTAAGCCTATCTAGTGACAGCCCATCATAGGCTAGCTGGGTGAGCTTGCAACTTGTACCATGTCGGAGTTTGATTTTCCCCATAGGGTTTCATTGATCGTGTACTCTTGAGTGTAGCTCGGGCTGAGAAGGTCGCAGCCATGGGAAAGTTGACAGTTAAGCCTATCTAGTGACAACCCATCATAGGCTAGCTGGGTGATCTTGTAACTTGTATCATGCCGGAGTTTGATTTTCACCATAGGGTTTCATTGATCGCTTACTCGGCAACTTGTATCAAGCAGGATTTCTACTTTCCCCTTAGCGCTTCATTGATCGTGTACTCTTGAGTGTAGCTCGGGCTGAGAATGACGCAGCCATGGGAAAGTTGACAGTTAAGCCTATCTAGTGACAGCCCATCATAGGCTAGCTGGGTGAGCTTGCAACTTGTACCATGTCGGAGTTTGATTTTCCCCATAGGGTTTCATTGATCGTGTACTCTTGAGTGTAGCTCGGGCTGAGAAGGTCGCAGCCATGGGAAAGTTGACAGTTAAGCCTATCTAGTGACAACCCATCATAGGCTAGCTGGGTGATCTTGTAACTTGTATCATGCCGGAGTTTGATTTTCACCATAGGGTTTCATTGATCGCTTACTCGGCACCTTGTATCAAGCAGGATTTCTACTTTCCCCTTAGCGCTTCATTGATCGTGTACTCTTGAGTGTAGCTCGGGCTGAGAATGACGCAGCCATGGGAAAGTTGACAGTTAAACCTATCTAGTGTCAGCCCATCATAGGCTAGCTGGGTGAGCTTGCAACTTGTACCATGTCGGAGTTTGATTTTCCCCATAGGGTTTCATTGATCGTGTACTCTTGAGTGTAGCTCGGGCTGAGAAGGTCGCAGCCATGGGAAAGTTGACAGTTAAGCCTATCTAGTGACAACCCATCATAGGCTAGCTGGGTGATCTTGTAACTTGTATCATGCCGGAGTTTGATTTTCACCATAGGGTTTCATTGATCGCTTACTCGGCAACTTGTATCAAGCAGGATTTCTACTTTCCCCTTAGCGCTTCATTGATCGTGTACTCTTGAGTGTAGCTCGGGCTGAGAATGACGCAGCCATGGGAAAGTTGACAGTTAAGCCTATCTAGTGACAGCCCATCATAGGCTAGCTGGGTGAGCTTGCAACTTGTACCATGTCGGAGTTTGATTTTCCCCATAGGGTTTCATTGATCGTGTACTGTTGAGTGTACCTCGGGCTGAGAAGGTCGCAGCCATGGGAAAGTTGACAGTTAAGCCTATCTAGTGACAACCCATCATAGGCTAGCTGGGTGATCTTGCAACTTGTATCATGCCGGAGTTTGATTTTCACCATAGGGTTTCATTGATCGCTTACTCGGCAACTTGTATGAAGCAGGATTTCT
This sequence comes from Leptodactylus fuscus, assembly GCF_031893055.1. Lineage (NCBI taxonomy): Eukaryota > Metazoa > Chordata > Amphibia > Anura > Leptodactylidae > Leptodactylus > Leptodactylus fuscus. Next base: position 59,807 of record NW_027440313.1, read on the forward strand.
ACTTTCCCCTTAGCGCTTCATTGATCGTGTACTCTTGAGTGTAGCTCGGGCTGAGAATGACGCAGCCATGGGAAAGTTGACAGTTAAGCCTATCTAGTGACAGCCCATCATAGGCTAGCTGGGTGATCTTGCAACTTGTACCATGTCGGAGTTTGATTTTCCCCATAGGGTTTCATTGATCGTGTACTCTTGAGTGTAGCTCGGGCTGAGAAGGTCGCAGCCATGGGAAAGTTGACAGTTAAGCGTATCTAGTGACAGCCCATCATAGGCTAGCTGGGTGATCTTGCAACTTGTACCATGTCGGAGTTTGATTTTCCCCATAGGGTTTCATTGATCGTGTACTCTTGAGTGTAGCTCGGGCTGAGAAGGTTGCAGCCATGGGAAAGTTGACAGTTAAGCCTATCTAGTGACAACCCATCATAGGCTAGCTGGGTGATCTTGCAACTTTTATCATGCCGGAGTTTGATTTTCACCATAGGGTTTCATTGATCGCTTACTCGGCAACTTGTATGAAGCAGGATTTCTACTTTCCCCTTAGCGCTTCATTGATCGTGTACTCTTGAGTGTAGCTCGGGCTGAGAAGGTTGCAGCCATGGGAAAGTTGACAGTTAAGCCTATCTAGTGACAACCCATCATAGGCTAGCTGGGTGATCTTGCAACTTTTATCATGCCGGAGTTTGATTTTCACCATAGGGTTTCATTGATCGCTTACTCGGCAACTTGTATCAAGCAGGATTTCTACTTTCCCCTTAGCGCTTCATTGATCGTGTACTCTTGAGTGTAGCTCGGGCTGAGAATGACGCAGCCATGGGAAAGTTGACAGTTAAGCCTATCTAGTGACAGCCCATCATAGGCTAGCTGGGTGAGCTTGCAACTTGTACCATGTCGGAGTTTGATTTTCCCCATAGGGTTTCATTGATCGTGTACTCTTGAGTGTAGCTCGGGCTGAGAAGGTCGCAGCCATGGGAAAGTTGACAGTTAAGCCTATCTAGTGACAACCCATCATAGGCTAGCTGGGTGATCTTGTAACTTGTATCATGCCGGAGTTTGATTTTCACCATAGGGTTTCATTGATCGCTTACTCGGCACCTTGTATCAAGCAGGATTTCTACTTTCCCCTTAGCGCTTCATTGATCGTGTACTCTTGAGTGTAGCTCGGGCTGAGAATGACGCAGCCATGGGAAAGTTGACAGTTAAGCCTATCTAGTGTCAGCCCATCATAGGCTAGCTGGGTGAGCTTGCAACTTGTACCATGTCGGAGTTTGATTTTCCCCATAGGGTTTCATTGATCGTGTACTCTTGAGTGTAGCTCGGGCTGAGAAGGTCGCAGCCATGGGAAAGTTGACAGTTAAGCCTATCTAGTGACAACCCATCATAGGCTAGCTGGGTGATCTTGTAACTTGTATCATGCCGGAGTTTGATTTTCACCATAGGGTTTCATTGATCGCTTACTCGGCAACTTGTATCAAGCAGGATTTCTACTTTCCCCTTAGCGCTTCATTGATCGTGTACTCTTGAGTGTAGCTCGGGCTGAGAATGACGCAGCCATGGGAAAGTTGACAGTTAAGCCTATCTAGTGACAGCCCATCATAGGCTAGCGGGGTGAGCTTGCAACTTGTACCATGTCGGAGTTTGATTTTCCCCATAGGGTTTCATTGATCGTGTACTCTTGAGTGTAGCTCGGGCTGAGAAGGTCGCAGCCATGGGAAAGTTGACAGTTAAGCCTATCTAGTGACAACCCATCATAGGCTAGCTGGGTGATCTTGCAACTTGTATCATGCCGGAGTTTGATTTTCACCATAGGGTTTCATTGATCGCTTACTCGGCAACTTGTATCAAGCAGGATTTCTACTTTCCCCTTAGCGCTTCATTGATCGTGTACTCTTGAGTGTAGCTCGGGCTGAGAATGACGCAGCCATGGGAAAGTTGACAGTTAAGCCTATCTAGTGACAGCCCATCATAGGCTAGCTGGGTGAGCTTGCAACTTGTACCATGTCGGAGTTTGATTTTCCCCATAGGGTTTCATTGATCGTGTACTCTTGAGTGTAGCTCGGGCTGAGAAGGTCGCAGACATGGGAAAGTTGACAGTTAAGCCTATCTAGTGACAACCCATCATAGGCTAGCTGGGTGATCTTGTAACTTGTATCATGCCGGAGTTTGATTTTCACCATAGGGTTTCATTGATCGCTTACTCGGCAACTTGTATCAAGCAGGATTTCTACTTTCCCCTTAGCGCTTCATTGATCGTGTACTCTTGAGTGTAGATCGGGCTGAGAATGACGCAGCCATGGGAAAGTTGACAGTTAAGCCTATCTAGTGACAGCCCATCATAGGCTAGCTGGCTGATCTTGCAACTTGTACCATGTCGGAGTATGATTTTCCCCATACGGTTTCACTGATCGTGTACTCTTGAGTGTAGCTCGGGCTGAGAATGACGCAGCCATGGGAAAGTTGACAGTTAAGCCTATCTAGTGACAGCCCATCATAGGCTAGCTGGGTGAGCTTGCAACTTGTACCATGTCGGAGTTTGATTTTCCCCATAGGGTTTCATTGATCGTGTACTCTTGAGTGTAGCTCGGGCTGAGAAGGTCGCAGCCATGGGAAAGTTGACAGTTAAGCCTATCTAGTGACAACCCATCATAGGCTAGCTGGGTGATCTTGTAACTTGTATCATGCCGGAGTTTGATTTTCACCATAGGGTTCCATTGATCGCTTACTCGGCAACTTGTATCAAGCAGGATTTCTACTTTCCCCTTAGCGCTTCATTGATCGTGTACTCTTGAGTGTAGCTCGGGCTGAGAATGACGCAGCCATGGGAAAGTTGACAGTTAAACCTATCTAGTGTCAGCCCATCATAGGCTAGCTGGGTGAGCTTGCAACTTGTACCATGTCGGAGTTTGATTTTCCCCATAGGGTTTCATTGATCGTGTACTCTTGAGTGTAGCTCGGGCTGAGAAGGTCGCAGCCATGGGAAAGTTGACAGTTAAGCCTATCTAGTGACAACCCATCATAGGCTAGCTGGGTGATCTTGTAACTTGTATCATGCCGGAGTTTGATTTTCACCATAGGGTTTCATTGATCGCTTACTCGGCAACTTGTATCAAGCAGGATTTCTACTTTCCCCTTAGCGCTTCATTGATCGTGTACTCTTGAGTGTAGCTCGGGCTGAGAATGACGCAGCCATGGGAAAGTTGACAGTTAAGCCTATCTAGTGACAGCCCATCATAGGCTAGCTGGGTGAGCTTGCAACTTGTACCATGTCGGAGTTTGATTTTCCCCATAGGGTTTCATTGATCGTGTACTGTTGAGTGTACCTCGGGCTGAGAAGGTCGCAGCCATGGGAAAGTTGACAGTTAAGCCTATCTAGTGACAACCCATCATAGGCTAGCTGGGTGATCTTGCAACTTGTATCATGCCGGAGTTTGATTTTCACCATAGGGTTTCATTGATCGCTTACTCGGCAACTTGTATGAAGCAGGATTTCTACTTTCCCCTTAGCGCTTCATTGATCGTGTACTCTTGAGTGTAGCTCGGGCTGAGAATGACGCAGCCATGGGAAAGTTGACAGTTAAGCCTATCTAGTGACAGCCCATCATAGGCTAGCTGGGTGATCTTGCAACTTGTACCATGTCGGAGTTTGATTTTCCCCATAGGGTTTCATTGATCGTGTACTCTTGAGTGTAGCTCGGGCTGAGAAGGTCGCAGCCATGGGAAAGTTGACAGTTAAGCGTATCTAGTGACAGCCCATCATAGGCTAGCTGGGTGATCTTGCAACTTGTACCATGTCGGAGTTTGATTTTCCCCATAGGGTTTCATTGATCGTGTACTCTTGAGTGTAGCTCGGGCTGAGAAGGTCGCAGCCATGGGAAAGTTGACAGTTAAGCCTATCTAGTGACAACCCATCATAGGCTAGCTGGGTGATCTTGTAACTTGTATCATGCCGGAGTTTGATTTTCACCATAGGGTTCCATTGATCGCTTACTCGGCAACTTGTATCAAGCAGGATTTCTACTTTCCCCTTAGCGCTTCATTGATCGTGTACTCTTGAGTGTAGCTCGGGCTGAGAATGACGCAGCCATGGGAAAGTTGACAGTTAAACCTATCTAGTGTCAGCCCATCATAGGCTAGCTGGGTGAGCTTGCAACTTGTACCATGTCGGAGTTTGATTTTCCCCATAGGGTTTCATTGATCGTGTACTCTTGAGTGTAGCTCGGGCTGAGAAGGTCGCAGCCATGGGAAAGTTGACAGTTAAGCCTATCTAGTGACAACCCATCATAGGCTAGCTGGGTGATCTTGTAACTTGTATCATGCCGGAGTTTGATTTTCACCATAGGGTTTCATTGATCGCTTACTCGGCAACTTGTATCAAGCAGGATTTCTACTTTCCCCTTAGCGCTTCATTGATCGTGTACTCTTGAGTGTAGCTCGGGCTGAGAATGACGCAGCCATGGGAAAGTTGACAGTTAAGCCTATCTAGTGACAGCCCATCATAGGCTAGCTGGGTGAGCTTGCAACTTGTACCATGTCGGAGTTTGATTTTCCCCATAGGGTTTCATTGATCGTGTACTGTTGAGTGTACCTCGGGCTGAGAAGGTCGCAGCCATGGGAAAGTTGACAGTTAAGCCTATCTAGTGACAACCCATCATAGGCTAGCTGGGTGATCTTGCAACTTGTATCATGCCGGAGTTTGATTTTCACCATAGGGTTTCATTGATCGCTTACTCGGCAACTTGTATGAAGCAGGATTTCTACTTTCCCCTTAGCGCTTCATTGATCGTGTACTCTTGAGTGTAGCTCGGGCTGAGAATGACGCAGCCATGGGAAAGTTGACAGTTAAGCCTATCTAGTGACAGCCCATCATAGGCTAGCTGGGTGATCTTGCAACTTGTACCATGTCGGAGTTTGATTTTCCCCATAGGGTTTCATTGATCGTGTACTCTTGAGTGTAGCTCGGGCTGAGAAGGTCGCAGCCATGGGAAAGTTGACAGTTAAGCGTATCTAGTGACAGCCCATCATAGGCTAGCTGGGTGATCTTGCAACTTGTACCATGTCGGAGTTTGATTTTCCCCATAGGGTTTCATTGATCGTGTACTCTTGAGTGTAGCTCGGGCTGAGAAGGTTGCAGCCATGGGAAAGTTGACAGTTAAGCCTATCTAGTGACAACCCATCATAGGCTAGCTGGGTGATCTTGCAACTTTTATCATGCCGGAGTTTGATTTTCACCATAGGGTTTCATTGATCGCTTTCTCGGCAACTTGTATGAAGCAGGATTTCTACTTTCCCCTTAGCGCTTCATTGATCGTGTACTCTTGAGTGTAGCTCGGGCTGAGAAGGTTGCAGCCATGGGAAAGTTGACAGTTAAGCCTATCTAGTGACAACCCATCATAGGCTAGCTGGGTGATCTTGCAACTTTTATCATGCCGGAGTTTGATTTTCACCATAGGGTTTCATTGATCGCTTACTCGGCAACTTGTATCAAGCAGGATTTCTACTTTCCCCTTAGCGCTTCATTGATCGTGTACTCTTGAGTGTAGCTCGGGCTGAGAATGACGCAGCCATGGGAAAGTTGACAGTTAAGCCTATCTAGTGACAGCCCATCATAGGCTAGCTGGGTGAGCTTGCAACTTGTACCATGTCGGAGTTTGATTTTCCCCATAGGGTTTCATTGATCGTGTACTCTTGAGTGTAGCTCGGGCTGAGAAGGTCGCAGCCATGGGAAAGTTGACAGTTAAGCCTATCTAGTGACAACCCATCATAGGCTAGCTGGGTGATCTTGTAACTTGTATCATGCCGGAGTTTGATTTTCACCATAGGGTTTCATTGATCGCTTACTCGGCACCTTGTATCAAGCAGGATTTCTACTTTCCCCTTAGCGCTTCATTGATCGTGTACTCTTGAGTGTAGCTCGGGCTGAGAATGACGCAGCCATGGGAAAGTTGACAGTTAAGCCTATCTAGTGTCAGCCCATCATAGGCTAGCTGGGTGAGCTTGCAACTTGTACCATGTCGGAGTTTGATTTTCCCCATAGGGTTTCATTGATCGTGTACTCTTGAGTGTAGCTCGGGCTGAGAAGGTCGCAGCCATGGGAAAGTTGACAGTTAAGCCTATCTAGTGACAACCCATCATAGGCTAGCTGGGTGATCTTGTAACTTGTATCATGCCGGAGTTTGATTTTCACCATAGGGTTTCATTGATCGCTTACTCGGCAACTTGTATCAAGCAGGATTTCTACTTTCCCCTTAGCGCTTCATTGATCGTGTACTCTTGAGTGTAGCTCGGGCTGAGAATGACGCAGCCATGGGAAAGTTGACAGTTAAGCCTATCTAGTGACAGCCCATCATAGGCTAGCGGGGTGAGCTTGCAACTTGTACCATGTCGGAGTTTGATTTTCCCCATAGGGTTTCATTGATCGTGTACTCTTGAGTGTAGCTCGGGCTGAGAAGGTCGCAGCCATGGGAAAGTTGACAGTTAAGCCTATCTAGTGACAACCCATCATAGGCTAGCTGGGTGATCTTGCAACTTGTATCATGCCGGAGTTTGATTTTCACCATAGGGTTTCATTGATCGCTTACTCGGCAACTTGTATCAAGCAGGATTTCTACTTTCCCCTTAGCGCTTCATTGATCGTGTACTCTTGAGTGTAGCTCGGGCTGAGAATGACGCAGCCATGGGAAAGTTGACAGTTAAGCCTATCTAGTGACAGCCCATCATAGGCTAGCTGGGTGAGCTTGCAACTTGTACCATGTCGGAGTTTGATTTTCCCCATAGGGTTTCATTGATCGTGTACTCTTGAGTGTAGCTCGGGCTGAGAAGGTCGCAGACATGGGAAAGTTGACAGTTAAGCCTATCTAGTGACAACCCATCATAGGCTAGCTGGGTGATCTTGTAACTTGTATCATGCCGGAGTTTGATTTTCACCATAGGGTTTCATTGATCGCTTACTCGGCAACTTGTATCAAGCAGGATTTCTACTTTCCCCTTAGCGCTTCATTGATCGTGTACTCTTGAGTGTAGATCGGGCTGAGAATGACGCAGCCATGGGAAAGTTGACAGTTAAGCCTATCTAGTGACAGCCCATCATAGGCTAGCTGGCTGATCTTGCAACTTGTACCATGTCGGAGTATGATTTTCCCCATACGGTTTCACTGATCGTGTACTCTTGAGTGTAGCTCGGGCTGAGAATGACGCAGCCATGGGAAAGTTGACAGTTAAGCCTATCTAGTGACAGCCCATCATAGGCTAGCTGGGTGAGCTTGCAACTTGTACCATGTCGGAGTTTTGATTTTCCCCATAGGGTTTCATTGATCGTGTACTCTTGAGTGTAGCTCGGGCTGAGAAGGTCGCAGCCATGGGAAAGTTGACAGTTAAGCCTATCTAGTGACAACCCATCATAGGCTAGCTGGGTGATCTTGTAACTTGTATCATGCCGGAGTTTGATTTTCACCATAGGGTTCCATTGATCGCTTACTCGGCAACTTGTATCAAGCAGGATTTCTACTTTCCCCTTAGCGCTTCATTGATCGTGTACTCTTGAGTGTAGCTCGGGCTGAGAATGACGCAGCCATGGGAAAGTTGACAGTTAAGCCTATCTAGTGACAGCCCATCATAGGCTAGCTGGGTGAGCTTGCAACTTGTACCATGTCGGAGTTTGATTTTCCCCATAGGGTTTCATTGATCGTGTACTCTTGAGTGTAGCTCGGGCTGAGAAGGTCGCAGCCATGGGAAAGTTGACAGTTAAGCCTATCTAGTGACAACCCATCATAGGCTAGCTGGGTGATCTTGCAACTTTTATCATGCCGGAGTTTGATTTTCACCATAGGGTTTCATTGATCGCTTACTCGGCAACTTGTATGAAGCAGGATTTCTACTTTCCCCTTAGCGCTTCATTGATCGTGTACTCTTGAGTGTAGCTCGGGCTGAGAATGACGCAGCCATGGGAAAGTTGACAGTTAAGCCTATCTAGTGACAGCCCATCATAGGCTAGCTGGGTGAGCTTGCAACTTGTACCATGTCGGAGTTTGATTTTCCCCATAGGGTTTCATTGATCGTGTACTCTTGAGTGTAGCTCGGGCTGAGAAGGTCGCAGCCATGGGAAAGTTGACAGTTAAGCCTATCTAGTGACAACCCATCATAGGCTAGCTGGGTGATCTTGTAACTTGTATCATGCCGGAGTTTGATTTTCACCATAGGGTTTCATTGATCGCTTACTCGGCAACTTGTATCAAGCAGGATTTCTACTTTCCCCTTAGCGCTTCATTGATCGTGTACTCTTGAGTGTAGATCGGGCTGAGAATGACGCAGCCATGGGAAAGTTGACAGTTAAGCCTATCTAGTGACAGCCCATCATAGGCTAGCTGGGTGAGCTTGCAACTTGTACCATGTCGGAGTTTGATTTTCCCCATAGGGTTTCATTGATCGTGTACTCTTGAGTGTAGCTCGGGCTGAGAAGGTCGCAGCCATGGGAAAGTTGACAGTTAAGCCTATCTAGTGACAACCCATCATAGGCTAGCTGGGTGATCTTGCAACTTTTATCATGCCGGAGTTTGATTTTCACCATAGGGTTTCATTGATCGCTTACTCGGCAACTTGTATGAAGCAGGATTTCTACTTTCCCCTTAGCGCTTCATTGATCGTGTACTCTTGAGTGTAGCTCGGGCTGAGAATGACGCAGCCATGGGAAAGTTGACAGTTAAGCCTATCTAGTGACAGCCCATCATAGGCTAGCTGGGTGAGCTTGCAACTTGTACCATGTCGGAGTTTGATTTTCCCCATAGGGTTTCATTGATCGTGTACTCTTGAGTGTAGCTCGGGCTGAGAAGGTCGCAGCCATGGGAAAGTTGACAGTTAAGCCTATCTAGTGACAACCCATCATAGGCTAGCTGGGTGATCTTGTAACTTGTATCATGCCGGAGTTTGATTTTCACCATAGGGTTTCATTGATCGCTTACTCGGCAACTTGTATCAAGCAGGATTTCTACTTTCCCCTTAGCGCTTCATTGATCGTGTACTCTTGAGTGTAGATCGGGCTGAGAATGACGCAGCCATGGGAAAGTTGACAGTTAAGCCTATCTAGTGACAGCCCATCATAGGCTAGCTGGGTGATCTTGCAACTTGTACCATGTCGGAGTTTGATTTTCCCCATACGGTTTCACTGATCGTGTACTCTTGAGTGTAGCTCGGGCTGAGAATTTCGCAGCCATGGGAAAGTTGACAGTTAAGCCTATCTAGTGACAACCCATCATAGGCTAGCTGGGTGATCTTGCAACTTTTATCATGCCGGAGTTTGATTTTCACCATAGGGTTTCATTGATCGCTTACTCGGCAACTTGTATGAAGCAGGATTTCTACTTTCCCCTTAGCGCTTCATTGATCGTGTACTCTTGAGTGTAGCTCGGGCTGAGAATGACGCAGCCATGGGAAAGTTGACAGTTAAGCCTATCTAGTGACAGCCCATCATAGGCTAGCTGGGTGAGCTTGCAACTTGTACCATGTCGGAGTTTGATTTTCCCCATAGGGTTTCATTGATCGTGTACTCTTGAGTGTAGCTCGGGCTGAGAAGGTCGCAGCCATGGGAAAGTTGACAGTTAAGCCTATCTAGTGACAACCCATCATAGGCTAGCTGGGTGATCTTGTAACTTGTATCATGCCGGAGTTTGATTTTCACCATAGGGTTTCATTGATCGCTTACTCGGCACCTTGTATCAAGCAGGATTTCTACTTTCCCCTTAGCGCTTCATTGATCGTGTACTCTTGAGTGTAGCTCGGGCTGAGAATGACGCAGCCATGGGAAAGTTGACAGTTAAGCCTATCTAGTGTCAGCCCATCATAGGCTAGCTGGGTGAGCTTGCAACTTGTACCATGTCGGAGTTTGATTTTCCCCATAGGGTTTCATTGATCGTGTACTCTTGAGTGTAGCTCGGGCTGAGAAGGTCGCAGCCATGGGAAAGTTGACAGTTAAGCCTATCTAGTGACAACCCATCATAGGCTAGCTGGGTGATCTTGTAACTTGTATCATGCCGGAGTTTGATTTTCACCATAGGGTTTCATTGATCGCTTACTCGGCAACTTGTATCAAGCAGGATTTCTACTTTTCCCTTAGCGCTTCATTGATCGTGTACTCTTGAGTGTAGATCGGGCTGAGAATGACGCAGCCATGGGAAAGTTGACAGTTAAGCCTATCTAGTGACAGCCCATCATAGGCTAGCTGGGTGATCTTGCAACTTGTACCATGTCGGAGTTTGATTTTCCCCATACGGTTTTCATTGATCGTGTACTCTTGAGTGTAGCTCGGGCTGAGAAGGTTGCAGCCATGGGAAAGTTGACAGTTAAGCCTATCTAGTGACAACCCATCATAGGCTAGCTGGGTGATCTTGCAACTTTTATCATGCCGGAGTTTGATTTTCACCATAGGGTTTCATTGATCGCTTACTCGGCAACTTGTATCAAGCAGGATTTCTACTTTCCCCTTAGCGCTTCATTGATCGTGTACTCTTGAGTGTAGCTCGGGCTGAGAAGGTCGCAGCCATGGGAAAGTTGACAGTTAAGCCTATCTAGTGACAACCCATCATAGGCTAGCTGGGTGATCTTGCAACTTTTATCATGCCGGAGTTTGATTTTCACCATAGGGTTTCATTGATCGCTTACTCGGCAACTTGTATCAAGCAGGATTTCTACTTTCCCCTTAGCGCTTCATTGATCGTGTACTCTTGAGTGTAGATCGGGCTGAGAATGACGCAGCCATGGGAAAGTTGACAGTTAAGCCTATCTAGTGACAGCCCATCATAGGCTAGCTGGGTGATCTTGCAACTTGTACCATGTCGGAGTTTGATTTTCCCCATATACGGTTTCATTGATCGTGTACTCTTGAGTGTAGCTCGGGCTGAGAAGGTCGCAGCCATGGGAAAGTTGACAATTAAGCCTATCTAGTGACAGCCCATCATAGGCTAGCTGGGTGATCTTGCAACTTGTACCATGTCGGAGTTTGATTTTCCCCATAGGGTTTCATTGATCGTGTACTCTTGAGTGTAGCTCGGGCTGAGAAGGTCGCAGCCATGGGAAAGTTGACAGTTAAGCCTATCTAGTGACAACCCATCATAGGCTAGCTGGGTGATCTTGTAACTTGTACCATGTCGGAGTTTGATTTTCCCCATAGGGTTTCATTGATCGTGTACTCTTGAGTGTAGCTCGAGCTGAGAAGGTCGCAGCCATGGGAAAGTTGACAGTTAAGCCTATCTAGTGACAACCCATCATAGGCTAGCTGGGTGATCTTGCAACTTTTATCATGCCGGAGTTTGATTTTCACCATAGGGTTTCATTGATCGCGTACTCGGCAACTTGTATCAAGCAGGATTTCTACTTTCCCCTTAGCGCTTCATTGATCGTGTACTCTTGAGTGTAGCTCGGGCTGAGAATGACGCAGCCATGGGAAAGTTGACAGTTAAGCCTATCTAGTGACAGCCCATCATAGGCTAGCTGGGTGAGCTTGCAACTTGTACCATGTCGGAGTTTGATTTTCCCCATAGGGTTTCATTGATCGTGTACTCTTGAGTGTAGCTCGGGCTGAGAAGGTCGCAGCCATGGGAAAGTTGACAGTTAAGCCTATCTAGTGACAACCCATCATAGGCTAGCTGGGTGATCTTGTAACTTGTATCATGCCGGAGTTTGATTTCACCATAGGGGTTTCATTGATCGCTTACTCGGCAACTTGTATCAAGCAGGATTTCTACTTTCCCCTTAGCGCTTCATTGATCGTGTACTCTTGAGTGTAGCTCGGGCTGAGAATGACGCAGCCATGGGAAAGTTGACAGTTAAGCCTATCTAGTGTCAGCCCATCATAGGCTAGCTGGGTGAGCTTGCAACTTGTACCATGTCGGAGTTTGATTTTCCCCATAGGGTTTCATTGATCGTGTACTCTTGAGTGTAGCTCGGGCTGAGAGGTCGCAGCCATGGGAAAGTTGACAGTTAAGCCTATCTAGTGACAGCCCATCATAGGCTAGCTGGGTGATCTTGCAACTTGTACCATGTCGGAGTTTGATTTTCCCCATAGGGTTTCATTGATCGTGTACTCTTGAGTGTAGCTCGGGCTGAGAAGGTCGCAGCCATGGGAAAGTTGACAGTTAAGCCTATCTAGTGACAGCCCATCATAGGCTAGCTGGGTGAGCTTGCAACTTGTACCATGTCGGAGTTTGATTTTCCCCATAGGGTTTCATTGATCGTGTACTCTTGAGTGTAGCTCTGGCTGAGAAGGTCGCAGCCATGGGAAAGTTGACAGTTAAGCCTATCTAGTGACAACCCATCATAGGCTAGCTGGGTGATCTTGCAACTTGTATCATGCCGGAGTTTGATTTTCACCATAGGGTTTCATTGATCGCTTACTCGGCAACTTGTATCAAGCAGGATTTCTACTTTCCCCTTAGCGCTTTATTGATCGTGTACTCTTGAGTGTAGCTCGGGCTGAGAATGACGCAGCCATGGGAAAGTTGACAGTTAAGCCTATCTAGTGACAGCCCATCATAGGCTAGCTGGGTGAGCTTGCAACTTGTACCATGTCGGAGTTTGATTTTCCCCATAGGGTTTCATTGATCGTGTACTCTTGAGATGTAGCTCGGGCTGAGAAGGTCGCAGCCATGGGAAAGTTGACAGTTAAGCCTATCTAGTCACAACCCATCATAGGCTAGCTGGGTGATCTTGTAACTTGTATCATGCCGGAGTTTGATTTTCACCATAGGGTTTCATTGATCGCTTACTCGGCAACTTGTATCAAGCAGGATTTCTACTTTCCCCTTAGCGCTTCATTGATCGTGTACTCTTGAGTGTAGCTCGGGCTGAGAATGACGCAGCCATGGGAAAGTTGACAGTTAAGCCTATCTAGTGACAGCCCATCATAGGCTAGCTGGGTGAGCTTGCAACTTGTACCATGTCGGAGTTTGATTTTCCCCATAGGGTTTCATTGATCGTGTACTCTTGAGTGTAGCTCGGGCTGAGAAGGTCGCAGCCATGGGAAAGTTGACAGTTAAGCCTATCTAGTCACAACCCATCATAGGCTAGCTGGGTGATCTTGTAACTTGTATCATGCCGGAGTTTGATTTTCACCATAGGGTTTCATTGATCGCTTACTCGGCAACTTGTATCAAGCAGGATTTCTACTTTCCCCTTAGCGCTTCATTGATCGTGTACTCTTGAGTGTAGCTCGGGCTGAGAATGACGCAGCCATGGGAAAGTTGACAGTTAAGCCTATCTAGTGACAGCCCATCATAGGCTAGCTGGGTGAGCTTGCAACTTGTACCATGTCGGAGTTTGATTTTCCCCATAGGGTTTCATTGATCGTGTACTCTTGAGTGTAGCTCGGGCTGAGAAGGTCGCAGCCATGGGAAAGTTGACAGTTAAGCCTATCTAGTGACAACCCATCATAGGCTAGCTGGGTGATCTTGCAACTTGTATCATGCCGGAGTTTGATTTTCACCATAGGGTTTCATTGATCGCTTACTCGGCAACTTGTATCAAGCAGGATTTCTACTTTCCCCTTAGCGCTTCATTGATCGTGTACTCTTGAGTGTAGCTCGGGCTGAGAATGACGCAGCCATGGGAAAGTTGACAGTTAAGCCTATCTAGTGACAGCCCATCATAGGCTAGCTGGGTGAGCTTGCAACTTGTACCATGTCGGAGTTTGATTTTCCCCATAGGGTTTCATTGATCGTGTACTCTTGAGTGTAGCTCGGGCTGAGAAGGTCGCAGACATGGGAAAGTTGACAGTTAAGCCTATCTAGTGACAACCCATCATAGGCTAGCTGGGTGATCTTGTAACTTGTATCATGCCGGAGTTTGATTTTCACCATAGGGTTTCATTGATCGCTTACTCGGCAACTTGTATCAAGCAGGATTTCTACTTTCCCCTTAGCGCTTCATTGATCGTGTACTCTTGAGTGTAGATCGGGCTGAGAATGACGCAGCCATGGGAAAGTTGACAGTTAAGCCTATCTAGTGACAGCCCATCATAGGCTAGCTGGCTGATCTTGCAACTTGTACCATGTCGGAGTATGATTTTCCCCATACGGTTTCACTGATCGTGTACTCTTGAGTGTAGCTCGGGCTGAGAATTTCGCAGCCATGGGAAAGTTGACAGTTAAGCCTATCTAGTGACAACCCATCATAGGCTAGCTGGGTGATCTTGCAACTTTTATCATGCCGGAGTTTGATTTTCACCATAGGGTTTCATTGATCGCTTACTCGGCAACTTGTATGAAGCAGGATTTCTACTTTCCCCTTAGCGCTTCATTGATCGTGTACTCTTGAGTGTAGCTCGGGCTGAGAATGACGCAGCCATGGGAAAGTTGACAGTTAAGCCTATCTAGTGACAGCCCATCATAGGCTAGCTGGGTGAGCTTGCAACTTGTACCATGTCGGAGTTTGATTTTCCCCATAGGGTTTCATTGATCGTGTACTCTTGAGTGTAGCTCGGGCTGAGAAGGTCGCAGCCATGGGAAAGTTGACAGTTAAGCCTATCTAGTGACAACCCATCATAGGCTAGCTGGGTGATCTTGCAACTTTTATCATGCCGGAGTTTGATTTTCACCATAGGGTTTCATTGATCGCTTACTCGGCAACTTGTATGAAGCAGGATTTCTACTTTCCCCTTAGCGCTTCATTGATCGTGTACTCTTGAGTGTAGCTCGGGCTGAGAATGACGCAGCCATGGGAAAGTTGACAGTTAAGCCTATCTAGTGACAGCCCATCATAGGCTAGCTGGGTGAGCTTGCAACTTGTACCATGTCGGAGTTTGATTTTCCCCATAGGGTTTCATTGATCGTGTACTCTTGAGTGTAGCTCGGGCTGAGAAGGTCGCAGCCATGGGAAAGTTGACAGTTAAGCCTATCTAGTGACAACCCATCATAGGCTAGCTGGGTGATCTTGTAACTTGTATCATGCCGGAGTTTGATTTTCACCATAGGGTTTCATTGATCGCTTACTCGGCAACTTGTATCAAGCAGGATTTCTACTTTCCCCTTAGCGCTTCATTGATCGTGTACTCTTGAGTGTAGATCGGGCTGAGAATGACGCAGCCATGGGAAAGTTGACAGTTAAGCCTATCTAGTGACAGCCCATCATAGGCTAGCTGGGTGATCTTGCAACTTGTACCATGTCGGAGTTTGATTTTCCCCATAGGGTTTCATTGATCGTGTACTCTTGAGTGTAGCTCGGGCTGAGAAGGTCGCAGCCATGGGAAAGTTGACAGTTAAGCCTATCTAGTGACAACCCATCATAGGCTAGCTGGGTGATCTTGCAACTTTTATCATGCCGGAGTTTGATTTTCACCATAGGGTTTCATTGATCGCTTACTCGGCAACTTGTATGAAGCAGGATTTCTACTTTCCCCTTAGCGCTTCATTGATCGTGTACTCTTGAGTGTAGCTCGGGCTGAGAATGACGCAGCCATGGGAAAGTTGACAGTTAAGCCTATCTAGTGACAGCCCATCATAGGCTAGCTGGGTGAGCTTGCAACTTGTACCATGTCGGAGTTTGATTTTCCCCATAGGGTTTCATTGATCGTGTACTCTTGAGTGTAGCTCGGGCTGAGAAGGTCGCAGCCATGGGAAAGTTGACAGTTAAGCCTATCTAGTGACAACCCATCATAGGCTAGCTGGGTGATCTTGTAACTTGTATCATGCCGGAGTTTGATTTTCACCATAGGGTTTCATTGATCGCTTACTCGGCAACTTGTATCAAGCAGGATTTCTACTTTCCCCTTAGCGCTTCATTGATCGTGTACTCTTGAGTGTAGATCGGGCTGAGAATGACGCAGCCATGGGAAAGTTGACAGTTAAGCCTATCTAGTGACAGCCCATCATAGGCTAGCTGGGTGATCTTGCAACTTGTACCATGTCGGAGTTTGATTTTCCCCATACGGTTTCACTGATCGTGTACTCTTGAGTGTAGCTCGGGCTGAGAATTTCGCAGCCATGGGAAAGTTGACAGTTAAGCCTATCTAGTGACAACCCATCATAGGCTAGCTGGGTGATCTTGCAACTTTTATCATGCCGGAGTTTGATTTTCACCATAGGGTTTCATTGATCGCTTACTCGGCAACTTGTATGAAGCAGGATTTCTACTTTCCCCTTAGCGCTTCATTGATCGTGTACTCTTGAGTGTAGCTCGGGCTGAGAATGACGCAGCCATGGGAAAGTTGACAGTTAAGCCTATCTAGTGACAGCCCATCATAGGCTAGCTGGGTGAGCTTGCAACTTGTACCATGTCGGAGTTTGATTTTCCCCATAGGGTTTCATTGATCGTGTACTCTTGAGTGTAGCTCGGGCTGAGAAGGTCGCAGCCATGGGAAAGTTGACAGTTAAGCCTATCTAGTGACAACCCATCATAGGCTAGCTGGGTGATCTTGTAACTTGTATCATGCCGGAGTTTGATTTTCACCATAGGGTTTCATTGATCGCTTACTCGGCAACTTGTATCAAGCAGGATTTCTACTTTCCCCTTAGCGCTTCATTGATCGTGTACTCTTGAGTGTAGATCGGGCTGAGAATGACGCAGCCATGGGAAAGTTGACAGTTAAGCCTATCTAGTGACTGCCCATCATAGGCTAGCTGGGTGATCTTGCAACTTGTACCATGTCGGAGTTTGATTTTCCCCATACGGTTTCATTGATCGTGTACTCTTGAGTGTAGCTCGGGCTGAGAAGGTCGCAGCCATGGGAAAGTTGACAGTTAAGCCTATCTAGTGACAGCCCATCATAGGCTAGCTGGGTGATCTTGCAACTTGTACCATGTCGGAGTTTGATTTTCCCCATAGGGTTTCATTGATCGTGTACTCTTGAGTGTAGCTCGGGCTGAGAAGGTCGCAGCCATGGGAAAGTTGACAGTTAAGCCTATCTAGTGACAACCCATCATAGGCTAGCTGGGTGATCTTGTAACTTGTACCATGTCGGAGTTTGATTTTCCCCATAGGGTTTCATTGATCGTGTACTCTTGAGTGTAGCTCGAGCTGAGAAGGTCGCAGCCATGGGAAAGTTGACAGTTAAGCCTATCTAGTGACAACCCATCATAGGCTAGCTGGGTGATCTTGCAACTTTTATCATGCCGGAGTTTGATTTTCACCATAGGGTTTAATTGATCGCGTACTCGGCAACTTGTATCAAGCAGGATTTCTACTTTCCCCTTAGCGCTTCATTGATCGTGTACTCTTGAGTGTAGCTCGGGCTGAGAATGACGCAGCCATGGGAAAGTTGACAGTTAAGCCTATCTAGTGACAGCCCATCATAGGCTAGCTGGGTGAGCTTGCAACTTGTACCATGTCGGAGTTTGATTTTCCCCATAGGGTTTCATTGATCGTGTACTCTTGAGTGTAGCTCGGGCTGAGAAGGTCGCAGCCATGGGAAAGTTGACAGTTAAGCCTATCTAGTGACAACCCATCATAGGCTAGCTGGGTGATCTTGTAACTTGTATCATGCCGGAGTTTGATTTTCACCATAGGGTTTCATTGATCGCTTACTCGGCAACTTGTATCAAGCAGGATTTCTACTTTCCCCTTAGCGCTTCATTGATCGTGTACTCTTGAGTGTAGATCGGGCTGAGAATGACGCAGCCATGGGAAAGTTGACAGTTAAGCCTATCTAGTGACAGCCCATCATAGGCTAGCTGGGTGATCTTGCAACTTGTACCATGTCGGAGTTTGATTTTCCCCATAGGGTTTCATTGATCGTGTACTCTTGAGTGTAGCTCGGGCTGAGAAGGTCGCAGCCATGGGAAAGTTGACAGTTAAGCCTATCTAGTGACAACCCATCATAGGCTAGCTGGGTGATCTTGCAACTTTTATCATGCCGGAGTTTGATTTTCACCATAGGGTTTCATTGATCGCTTACTCGGCAACTTGTATGAAGCAGGATTTCTACTTTCCCCTTAGCGCTTCATTGATCGTGTACTCTTGAGTGTAGCTCGGGCTGAGAATGACGCAGCCATGGGAAAGTTGACAGTTAAGCCTATCTAGTGACAGCCCATCATAGGCTAGCTGGGTGAGCTTGCAACTTGTACCATGTCGGAGTTTGATTTTCCCCATAGGGTTTCATTGATCGTGTACTCTTGAGTGTAGCTCGGGCTGAGAAGCTCGCAGCCATTGGAAAGTTGACAGTTAAGCCTATCTAGTGACAACCCATCATAGGCTAGCTGGGTGATCTTGTAACTTGTATCATGCCGGAGTTTGATTTTCACCATAGGGTTTCATTGATCGCTTACTCGGCAACTTGTATCAAGCAGGATTTCTACTTTCCCCTTAGCGCTTCATTGATCGTGTACTCTTGAGTGTAGATCGGGCTGAGAATGACGCAGCCATGGGAAAGTTGACAGTTAAGCCTATCTAGTGACAGCCCATCATAGGCTAGCTGGGTGAGCTTGCAACTTGTACCATGTCGGAGTTTGATTTTCCCCATAGGGTTTCATTGATCGTGTACTCTTGAGTGTAGCTCGGGCTGAGAATTTCGCAGCCATGGGAAAGTTGACAGTTAAGCCTATCTAGTGACAACCCATCATAGGCTAGCTGGGTGATCTTGCAACTTTTATCATGCCGGAGTTTGATTTTCACCATAGGGTTTCATTGATCGCTTACTCGGCAACTTGTATCAAGCAGGATTTCTACTTTCCCCTTAGCGCTTCATTGATCGTGTACTCTTGAGTGTAGCTCGGGCTGAGAATGACGCAGCCATGGGAAAGTTGACAGTTAAGCCTATCTAGTGACAGCCCATCATAGGCTAGCTGGGTGAGCTTGCAACTTGTACCATGTCGGAGTTTGATTTTCCCCATAGGGTTTCATTGATCGTGTACTCTTGAGTGTAGCTCGGGCTGAGAAGGTCGCAGACATGGGAAAGTTGACAGTTAAGCCTATCTAGTGACAACCCATCATAGGCTAGCTGGGTGATCTTGTAACTTGTATCATGCCGGAGTTTGATTTTCACCATAGGGTTTCATTGATCGCTTACTCGGCAACTTGTATCAAGCAGGATTTCTACTTTCCCCTTAGCGCTTCATTGATCGTGTACTCTTGAGTGTAGCTCGGGCTGAGAATGACGCAGCCATGGGAAAGTTGACAGTTAAGCCTATCTAGTGACAGCCCATCATAGGCTAGCTGGGTGAGCTTGCAACTTGTACCATGTCGGAGTTTGATTTTCCCCATAGGGTTTCATTGATCGTGTACTCTTGAGTGTAGCTCGGGCTGAGAAGGTCGCAGACATGGGAAAGTTGACAGTTAAGCCTATCTAGTGACAACCCATCATAGGCTAGCTGGGTGATCTTGTAACTTGTATCATGCCGGAGTTTGATTTTCACCATAGGGTTTCATTGATCGCTTACTCGGCAACTTGTATCAAGCAGGATTTCTACTTTCCCCTTAGCGCTTCATTGATCGTGTACTCTTGAGTGTAGATCGGGCTGAGAATGACGCAGCCATGGGAAAGTTGACAGTTAAGCCTATCTAGTGACAGCCCATCATAGGCTAGCTGGGTGATCTTGCAACTTGTACCATGTCGGAGTTTGATTTTCCCCATACGGTTTCACTGATCGTGTACTCTTGAGTGTAGCTCGGGCTGAGAATTTCGCAGCCATGGGAAAGTTGACAGTTAAGCCTATCTAGTGACAACCCATCATAGGCTAGCTGGGTGATCTTGCAACTTTTATCATGCCGGAGTTTGATTTTCACCATAGGGTTTCATTGATCGCTTACTCGGCAACTTGTATGAAGCAGGATTTCTACTTTCCCCTTAGCGCTTCATTGATCGTGTACTCTTGAGTGTAGCTCGGGCTGAGAATGACGCAGCCATGGGAAAGTTGACAGTTAAGCCTATCTAGTGACAGCCCATCATAGGCTAGCTGGGTGAGCTTGCAACTTGTACCATGTCGGAGTTTGATTTTCCCCATAGGGTTTCATTGATCGTGTACTCTTGAGTGTAGCTCGGGCTGAGAAGGTCGCAGCCATGGGAAAGTTGACAGTTAAGCCTATCTAGTGACAACCCATCATAGGCTAGCTGGGTGATCTTGTAACTTGTATCATGCCGGAGTTTGATTTTCACCATAGGGTTTCATTGATCGCTTACTCGGCAACTTGTATCAAGCAGGATTTCTACTTTCCCCTTAGCGCTTCATTGATCGTGTACTCTTGAGTGTAGATCGGGCTGAGAATGACGCAGCCATGGGAAAGTTGACAGTTAAGCCTATCTAGTGACTGCCCATCATAGGCTAGCTGGGTGATCTTGCAACTTGTACCATGTCGGAGTTTGATTTTCCCCATACGGTTTCATTGATCGTGTACTCTTGAGTGTAGCTCGGGCTGAGAAGGTCGCAGCCATGGGAAAGTTGACAGTTAAGCCTATCTAGTGACAGCCCATCATAGGCTAGCTGGGTGATCTTGCAACTTGTACCATGTCGGAGTTTGATTTTCCCCATAGGGTTTCATTGATCGTGTACTCTTGAGTGTAGCTCGGGCTGAGAAGGTCGCAGCCATGGGAAAGTTGACAGTTAAGCCTATCTAGTGACAACCCATCATAGGCTAGCTGGGTGATCTTGTAACTTGTACCATGTCGGAGTTTGATTTTCCCCATAGGGTTTCATTGATCGTGTACTCTTGAGTGTAGCTCGAGCTGAGAAGGTCGCAGCCATGGGAAAGTTGACAGTTAAGCCTATCTAGTGACAACCCATCATAGGCTAGCTGGGTGATCTTGCAACTTTTATCATGCCGGAGTTTGATTTTCACCATAGGGTTTCATTGATCGCGTACTCGGCAACTTGTATCAAGCAGGATTTCTACTTTCCCCTTAGCGCTTCATTGATCGTGTACTCTTGAGTGTAGCTCGGGCTGAGAATGACGCAGCCATGGGAAAGTTGACAGTTAAGCCTATCTAGTGACAGCCCATCATAGGCTAGCTGGGTGATCTTGCAACTTGTACCATGTCGGAGTTTGATTTTCCCCATAGGGTTTCATTGATCGTGTACTCTTGAGTGTAGCTCGGGCTGAGAAGGTCGCAGCCATGGGAAAGTTGACAGTTAAGCCTATCTAGTGACAACCCATCATAGGCTAGCTGGGTGATCTTGTAACTTGTATCATGCCGGAGTTTGATTTTCACCATAGGGTTTCATTGATCGCTTACTCGGCAACTTGTATCAAGCAGGATTTCTACTTTCCCCTTAGCGCTTCATTGATCGTGTACTCTTGAGTGTAGCTCGGGCTGAGAATGACGCAGCCATGGGAAAGTTGACAGTTAAGCCTATCTAGTGACAGCCCATCATAGGCTAGCTGGGTGAGCTTGCAACTTGTACCATGTCGGAGTTTGATTTTCCCCATAGGGTTTCATTGATCGTGTACTCTTGAGTGTAGCTCGGGCTGAGAAGGTCGCAGCCATGGGAAAGTTGACAGTTAAGCCTATCTAGTGACAACCCATCATAGGCTAGCTGGGTGATCTTGTAACTTGTATCATGCCGGAGTTTGATTTTCACCATAGGGTTTCATTGATCGCTTACTCGGCACCTTGTATCAAGCAGGATTTCTACTTTCCCCTTAGCGCTTCATTGATCGTGTACTCTTGAGTGTAGCTCGGGCTGAGAATGACGCAGCCATGGGAAAGTTGACAGTTAAGCCTATCTAGTGTCAGCCCATCATAGGCTAGCTGGGTGAGCTTGCAACTTGTACCATGTCGGAGTTTGATTTTCCCCATAGGGTTTCATTGATCGTGTACTCTTGAGTGTAGCTCGGGCTGAGAAGGTCGCAGCCATGGGAAAGTTGACAGTTAAGCCTATCTAGTGACAACCCATCATAGGCTAGCTGGGTGATCTTGTAACTTGTATCATGCCGGAGTTTGATTTTCACCATAGGGTTTCATTGATCGCTTACTCGGCAACTTGTATCAAGCAGGATTTCTACTTTCCCCTTAGCGCTTCATTGATCGTGTACTCTTGAGTGTAGATCGGGCTGAGAATGACGCAGCCATGGGAAAGTTGACAGTTAAGCCTATCTAGTGACAGCCCATCATAGGCTAGCTGGGTGATCTTGCAACTTGTACCATGTCGGAGTTTGATTTTCCCCATACGGTTTCACTGATCGTGTACTCTTGAGTGTAGCTCGGGCTGAGAATGTCGCAGCCATGGGAAAGTTGACAGTTAAGCCTATCTAGTGACAACCCATCATAGGCTAGCTGGGTGATCTTGCAACTTTTATCATGCCGGAGTTTGATTTTCACCATAGGGTTTCATTGATCGCTTACTCGGCAACTTGTATGAAGCAGGATTTCTACTTTCCCCTTAGCGCTTCATTGATCGTGTACTCTTGAGTGTAGCTCGGGCTGAGAATGACGCAGCCATGGGAAAGTTGACAGTTAAGCCTATCTAGTGACAGCCCATCATAGGCTAGCTGGGTGAGCTTGCAACTTGTACCATGTCGGAGTTTGATTTTCCCCATAGGGTTTCATTGATCGTGTACTCTTGAGTGTAGCTCGGGCTGAGAAGGTCGCAGCCATGGGAAAGTTGACAGTTAAGCCTATCTAGTGACAACCCATCATAGGCTAGCTGGGTGATCTTGCAACTTTTATCATGCCGGAGTTTGATTTTCACCATAGGGTTTCATTGATCGCTTACTCGGCAACTTGTATGAAGCAGGATTTCTACTTTCCCCTTAGCGCTTCATTGATCGTGTACTCTTGAGTGTAGCTCGGGCTGAGAATGACGCAGCCATGGGAAAGTTGACAGTTAAGCCTATCTAGTGACAGCCCATCATAGGCTAGCTGGGTGAGCTTGCAACTTGTACCATGTCGGAGTTTGATTTTCCCCATAGGGTTTCATTGATCGTGTACTCTTGAGTGTAGCTCGGGCTGAGAAGGTCGCAGCCATGGGAAAGTTGACAGTTAAGCCTATCTAGTGACAACCCATCATAGGCTAGCTGGGTGATCTTGTAACTTGTATCATGCCGGAGTTTGATTTTCACCATAGGGTTTCATTGATCGCTTACTCGGCAACTTGTATCAAGCAGGATTTCTACTTTCCCCTTAGCGCTTCATTGATCGTGTACTCTTGAGTGTAGATCGGGCTGAGAATGACGCAGCCATGGGAAAGTTGACAGTTAAGCCTATCTAGTGACAGCCCATCATAGGCTAGCTGGGTGATCTTGCAACTTGTACCATGTCGGAGTTTGATTTTCCCCATACGGTTTCATTGATCGTGTACTCTTGAGTGTAGCTCGGGCTGAGAAGGTCGCAGCCATGGGAAAGTTGACAGTTAAGCCTATCTAGTGACAACCCATCATAGGCTAGCTGGGTGATCTTGCAACTTTTATCATGCCGGAGTTTGATTTTCACCATAGGGTTTCATTGATCGCGTACTCGGCAACTTGTATCAAGCAGGATTTCTACTTTCCCCTTAGCGCTTCATTGATCGTGTACTCTTGAGTGTAGCTCGGGCTGAGAATGACGCAGCCATGGGAAAGTTGACAGTTAAGCCTATCTAGTGACAGCCCATCATAGGCTAGCTGGGTGAGCTTGCAACTTGTACCATGTCGGAGTTTAATTTTCCCCATAGGGTTTCATTGATCGTGTACTCTTGAGTGTAGCTCGGGCTGAGAAGGTCGCAGCCATGGGAAAGTTGACAGTTAAGCCTATCTAGTGACAACCCATCATAGGCTAGCTGGGTGATCTTGTAACTTGTATCATGCCGGAGTTTGATTTTCACCATAGGGTTTCATTGATCGCTTACTCGGCAACTTGTATCAAGCAGGATTTCTACTTTTCCCTTAGCGCTTCATTGATCGTGTACTCTTGAGTGTAGATCGGGCTGAGAATGACGCAGCCATGGGAAAGTTGACAGTTAAGCCTATCTAGTGACAGCCCATCATAGGCTAGCTGGGTGATCTTGCAACTTGTACCATGTCGGAGTTTGATTTTCCCCATACGGTTTCATTGATCGTGTACTCTTGAGTGTAGCTCGGGCTGAGAAGGTCGCAGCCATGGGAAAGTTGACAGTTAAGCCTATCTAGTGACAGCCCATCATAGGCTAGCTGGGTGATCTTGCAACTTGTACCATGTCGGAGTTTGATTTTCCCCATAGGGTTTCATTGATCGTGTACTCTTGAGTGTAGCTCGGGCTGAGAAGGTCGCAGCCATGGGAAAGTTGACAGTTAAGCCTATCTAGTGACAACCCATCATAGGCTAGCTGGGTGATCTTGTAACTTGTACCATGTCGGAGTTTGATTTTCCCCATAGGGTTTCATTGATCGTGTACTCTTGAGTGTAGCTCGAGCTGAGAAGGTCGCAGCCATGGGAAAGTTGACAGTTAAGCCTATCTAGTGACAACCCATCATAGGCTAGCTGGGTGATCTTGCAACTTTTATCATGCCGGAGTTTGATTTTCACCATAGGGTTTCATTGATCGCGTACTCGGCAACTTGTATCAAGCAGGATTTCTACTTTCCCCTTAGCGCTTCATTGATCGTGTACTCTTGAGTGTAGCTCGGGCTGAGAATGACGCAGCCATGGGAAAGTTGACAGTTAAGCCTATCTAGTGACAGCCCATCATAGGCTAGCTGGGTGAGCTTGCAACTTGTACCATGTCGGAGTTTGATTTTCCCCATAGGGTTTCATTGATCGTGTACTCTTGAGTGTAGCTCGGGCTGAGAAGGTCGCAGCCATGGGAAAGTTGACAGTTAAGCCTATCTAGTGACAACCCATCATAGGCTAGCTGGGTGATCTTGTAACTTGTATCATGCCGGAGTTTGATTTTCACCATAGGGTTTCATTGATCGCTTACTCGGCAACTTGTATCAAGCAGGATTTCTACTTTCCCCTTAGCGCTTCATTGATCGTGTACTCTTGAGTGTAGATCGGGCTGAGAATGACGCAGCCATGGGAAAGTTGACAGTTAAGCCTATCTAGTGACAGCCCATCATAGGCTAGCTGGGTGATCTTGCAACTTGTACCATGTCGGAGTTTGATTTTCCCCATAGGGTTTCATTGATCGTGTACTCTTGAGTGTAGCTCGGGCTGAGAAGGTCGCAGCCATGGGAAAGTTGACAGTTAAGCCTATCTAGTGACAACCCATCATAGGCTAGCTGGGTGATCTTGTAACTTGTATCATGCCGGAGTTTGATTTTCACCATAGGGTTTCATTGATCGCTTACTCGGCAACTTGTATCAAGCAGGAT
The DNA here is from genome assembly GCF_031893055.1 of Leptodactylus fuscus. Classification (NCBI taxonomy): domain Eukaryota; kingdom Metazoa; phylum Chordata; class Amphibia; order Anura; family Leptodactylidae; genus Leptodactylus; species Leptodactylus fuscus. Next base: position 84,977 of record NW_027440313.1, read on the forward strand.
TTCTACTTTCCCCTTAGCGCTTCATTGATCGTGTACTCTTGAGTGTAGCTCGGGCTGAGAATGACGCAGCCATGGGAAAGTTGACAGTTAAGCCTATCTAGTGACAGCCCATCATAGGCTAGCTGGGTGAGCTTGCAACTTGTACCATGTCGGAGTTTGATTTTCCCCATAGGGTTTCATTGATCGTGTACTCTTGAGTGTAGCTCGGGCTGAGAAGGTCGCAGCCATGGGAAAGTTGACAGTTAAGCCTATCTAGTGACAACCCATCATAGGCTAGCTGGGTGATCTTGTAACTTGTATCATGCCGGAGTTTGATTTTCACCATAGGGTTTCATTGATCGCTTACTCGGCACCTTGTATCAAGCAGGATTTCTACTTTCCCCTTAGCGCTTCATTGATCGTGTACTCTTGAGTGTAGCTCGGGCTGAGAATGACGCAGCCATGGGAAAGTTGACAGTTAAGCCTATCTAGTGTCAGCCCATCATAGGCTAGCTGGGTGAGCTTGCAACTTGTACCATGTCGGAGTTTGATTTTCCCCATAGGGTTTCATTGATCGTGTACTCTTGAGTGTAGCTCGGGCTGAGAAGGTCGCAGCCATGGGAAAGTTGACAGTTAAGCCTATCTAGTGACAACCCATCATAGGCTAGCTGGGTGATCTTGTAACTTGTATCATGCCGGAGTTTGATTTTCACCATAGGGTTTCATTGATCGCTTACTCGGCAACTTGTATCAAGCAGGATTTCTACTTTCCCCTTAGCGCTTCATTGATCGTGTACTCTTGAGTGTAGATCGGGCTGAGAATGACGCAGCCATGGGAAAGTTGACAGTTAAGCCTATCTAGTGACAGCCCATCATAGGCTAGCTGGGTGATCTTGCAACTTGTACCATGTCGGAGTTTGATTTTCCCCATACGGTTTCACTGATCGTGTACTCTTGAGTGTAGCTCGGGCTGAGAATTTCGCAGCCATGGGAAAGTTGACAGTTAAGCCTATCTAGTGACAACCCATCATAGGCTAGCTGGGTGATCTTGCAACTTTTATCATGCCGGAGTTTGATTTTCACCATAGGGTTTCATTGATCGCTTTCTCGGCAACTTGTATGAAGCAGGATTTCTACTTTCCCCTTAGCGCTTCATTGATCGTGTACTCTTGAGTGTAGCTCGGGCTGAGAATGACGCAGCCATGGGAAAGTTGACAGTTAAGCCTATCTAGTGACAGCCCATCATAGGCTAGCTGGGTGAGCTTGCAACTTGTACCATGTCGGAGTTTGATTTTCCCCATAGGGTTTCATTGATCGTGTACTCTTGAGTGTAGCTCGGGCTGAGAAGGTCGCAGCCATGGGAAAGTTGACAGTTAAGCCTATCTAGTGACAACCCATCATAGGCTAGCTGGGTGATCTTGCAACTTTTATCATGCCGGAGTTTGATTTTCACCATAGGGTTTCATTGATCGCTTACTCGGCAACTTGTATGAAGCAGGATTTCTACTTTCCCCTTAGCGCTTCATTGATCGTGTACTCTTGAGTGTAGCTCGGGCTGAGAATGACGCAGCCATGGGAAAGTTGACAGTTAAGCCTATCTAGTGACAGCCCATCATAGGCTAGCTGGGTGAGCTTGCAACTTGTACCATGTCGGAGTTTGATTTTCCCCATAGGGTTTCATTGATCGTGTACTCTTGAGTGTAGCTCGGGCTGAGAAGGTCGCAGCCATGGGAAAGTTGACAGTTAAGCCTATCTAGTGACAACCCATCATAGGCTAGCTGGGTGATCTTGTAACTTGTATCATGCCGGAGTTTGATTTTCACCATAGGGTTTCATTGATCGCTTACTCGGCAACTTGTATCAAGCAGGATTTCTACTTTCCCCTTAGCGCTTCATTGATCGTGTACTCTTGAGTGTAGATCGGGCTGAGAATGACGCAGCCATGGGAAAGTTGACAGTTAAGCCTATCTAGTGACAGCCCATCATAGGCTAGCTGGGTGATCTTGCAACTTGTACCATGTCGGAGTTTGATTTTCCCCATACGGTTTCATTGATCGTGTACTCTTGAGTGTAGCTCGGGCTGAGAAGGTCGCAGCCATGGGAAAGTTGACAGTTAAGCCTATCTAGTGACAACCCATCATAGGCTAGCTGGGTGATCTTGCAACTTTTATCATGCCGGAGTTTGATTTTCACCATAGGGTTTCATTGATCGCGTACTCGGCAACTTGTATCAAGCAGGATTTCTACTTTCCCCTTAGCGCTTCATTGATCGTGTACTCTTGAGTGTAGCTCGGGCTGAGAATGACGCAGCCATGGGAAAGTTGACAGTTAAGCCTATCTAGTGACAGCCCATCATAGGCTAGCTGGGTGAGCTTGCAACTTGTACCATGTCGGAGTTTAATTTTCCCCATAGGGTTTCATTGATCGTGTACTCTTGAGTGTAGCTCGGGCTGAGAAGGTCGCAGCCATGGGAAAGTTGACAGTTAAGCCTATCTAGTGACAACCCATCATAGGCTAGCTGGGTGATCTTGTAACTTGTATCATGCCGGAGTTTGATTTTCACCATAGGGTTTCATTGATCGCTTACTCGGCAACTTGTATCAAGCAGGATTTCTACTTTCCCCTTAGCGCTTCATTGATCGTGTACTCTTGAGTGTAGATCGGGCTGAGAATGACGCAGCCATGGGAAAGTTGACAGTTAAGCCTATCTAGTGACAGCCCATCATAGGCTAGCTGGGTGATCTTGCAACTTGTACCATGTCGGAGTTTGATTTTCCCCATAGGGTTTCATTGATCGTGTACTCTTGAGTGTAGCTCGGGCTGAGAAGGTCGCAGCCATGGGAAAGTTGACAGTTAAGCCTATCTAGTGACAACCCATCATAGGCTAGCTGGGTGATCTTGCAACTTTTATCATGCCGGAGTTTGATTTTCACCATAGGGTTTCATTGATCGCTTACTCGGCAACTTGTATGAAGCAGGATTTCTACTTTCCCCTTAGCGCTTCATTGATCGTGTACTCTTGAGTGTAGCTCGGGCTGAGAATGACGCAGCCATGGGAAAGTTGACAGTTAAGCCTATCTAGTGACAGCCCATCATAGGCTAGCTGGGTGAGCTTGCAACTTGTACCATGTCGGAGTTTGATTTTCCCCATAGGGTTTCATTGATCGTGTACTCTTGAGTGTAGCTCGGGCTGAGAAGCTCGCAGCCATTGGAAAGTTGACAGTTAAGCCTATCTAGTGACAACCCATCATAGGCTAGCTGGGTGATCTTGTAACTTGTATCATGCCGGAGTTTGATTTTCACCATAGGGTTTCATTGATCGCTTACTCGGCAACTTGTATCAAGCAGGATTTCTACTTTCCCCTTAGCGCTTCATTGATCGTGTACTCTTGAGTGTAGATCGGGCTGAGAATGACGCAGCCATGGGAAAGTTGACAGTTAAGCCTATCTAGTGACAGCCCATCATAGGCTAGCTGGGTGAGCTTGCAACTTGTACCATGTCGGAGTTTGATTTTCCCCATAGGGTTTCATTGATCGTGTACTCTTGAGTGTAGCTCGGGCTGAGAAGGTCGCAGACATGGGAAAGTTGACAGTTAAGCCTATCTAGTGACAACCCATCATAGGCTAGCTGGGTGATCTTGTAACTTGTATCATGCCGGAGTTTGATTTTCACCATAGGGTTTCATTGATCGCTTACTCGGCAACTTGTATCAAGCAGGATTTCTACTTTCCCCTTAGCGCTTCATTGATCGTGTACTCTTGAGTGTAGATCGGGCTGAGAATGACGCAGCCATGGGAAAGTTGACAGTTAAGCCTATCTAGTGACAGCCCATCATAGGCTAGCTGGGTGATCTTGCAACTTGTACCATGTCGGAGTTTGATTTTCCCCATACGGTTTCACTGATCGTGTACTCTTGAGTGTAGCTCGGGCTGAGAATTTCGCAGCCATGGGAAAGTTGACAGTTAAGCCTATCTAGTGACAACCCATCATAGGCTAGCTGGGTGATCTTGCAACTTTTATCATGCCGGAGTTTGATTTTCACCATAGGGTTTCATTGATCGCTTACTCGGCAACTTGTATGAAGCAGGATTTCTACTTTCCCCTTAGCGCTTCATTGATCGTGTACTCTTGAGTGTAGCTCGGGCTGAGAATGACGCAGCCATGGGAAAGTTGACAGTTAAGCCTATCTAGTGACAGCCCATCATAGGCTAGCTGGGTGAGCTTGCAACTTGTACCATGTCGGAGTTTGATTTTCCCCATAGGGTTTCATTGATCGTGTACTCTTGAGTGTAGCTCGGGCTGAGAAGGTCGCAGCCATGGGAAAGTTGACAGTTAAGCCTATCTAGTGACAACCCATCATAGGCTAGCTGGGTGATCTTGCAACTTTTATCATGCCGGAGTTTGATTTTCACCATAGGGTTTCATTGATCGCTTACTCGGCAACTTGTATGAAGCAGGATTTCTACTTTCCCCTTAGCGCTTCATTGATCGTGTACTCTTGAGTGTAGCTCGGGCTGAGAATGACGCAGCCATGGGAAAGTTGACAGTTAAGCCTATCTAGTGACAGCCCATCATAGGCTAGCTGGGTGAGCTTGCAACTTGTACCATGTCGGAGTTTGATTTTCCCCATAGGGTTTCATTGATCGTGTACTCTTGAGTGTAGCTCGGGCTGAGAAGGTCGCAGCCATGGGAAAGTTGACAGTTAAGCCTATCTAGTGACAACCCATCATAGGCTAGCTGGGTGATCTTGTAACTTGTATCATGCCGGAGTTTGATTTTCACCATAGGGTTTCATTGATCGCTTACTCGGCAACTTGTATCAAGCAGGATTTCTACTTTCCCCTTAGCGCTTCATTGATCGTGTACTCTTGAGTGTAGATCGGGCTGAGAATGACGCAGCCATGGGAAAGTTGACAGTTAAGCCTATCTAGTGACAGCCCATCATAGGCTAGCTGGGTGATCTTGCAACTTGTACCATGTCGGAGTTTGATTTTCCCCATACGGTTTCATTGATCGTGTACTCTTGAGTGTAGCTCGGGCTGAGAAGGTCGCAGCCATGGGAAAGTTGACAGTTAAGCCTATCTAGTGACAACCCATCATAGGCTAGCTGGGTGATCTTGCAACTTTTATCATGCCGGAGTTTGATTTTCACCATAGGGTTTCATTGATCGCGTACTCGGCAACTTGTATCAAGCAGGATTTCTACTTTCCCCTTAGCGCTTCATTGATCGTGTACTCTTGAGTGTAGCTCGGGCTGAGAATGACGCAGCCATGGGAAAGTTGACAGTTAAGCCTATCTAGTGACAGCCCATCATAGGCTAGCTGGGTGAGCTTGCAACTTGTACCATGTCGGAGTTTGATTTTCCCCATAGGGTTTCATTGATCGTGTACTCTTGAGTGTAGCTCGGGCTGAGAAGGTCGCAGCCATGGGAAAGTTGACAGTTAAGCCTATCTAGTGACAACCCATCATAGGCTAGCTGGGTGATCTTGTAACTTGTATCATGCCGGAGTTTGATTTTCACCATAGGGTTTCATTGATCGCTTACTCGGCAACTTGTATCAAGCAGGATTTCTACTTTTCCCTTAGCGCTTCATTGATCGTGTACTCTTGAGTGTAGATCGGGCTGAGAATGACGCAGCCATGGGAAAGTTGACAGTTAAGCCTATCTAGTGACAGCCCATCATAGGCTAGCTGGGTGATCTTGCAACTTGTACCATGTCGGAGTTTGATTTTCCCCATACGGTTTCATTGATCGTGTACTCTTGAGTGTAGCTCGGGCTGAGAAGGTCGCAGCCATGGGAAAGTTGACAGTTAAGCCTATCTAGTGACAGCCCATCATAGGCTAGCTGGGTGATCTTGCAACTTGTACCATGTCGGAGTTTGATTTTCCCCATAGGGTTTCATTGATCGTGTACTCTTGAGTGTAGCTCGGGCTGAGAAGGTCGCAGCCATGGGAAAGTTGACAGTTAAGCCTATCTAGTGACAACCCATCATAGGCTAGCTGGGTGATCTTGTAACTTGTACCATGTCGGAGTTTGATTTTCCCCATAGGGTTTCATTGATCGTGTACTCTTGAGTGTAGCTCGAGCTGAGAAGGTCGCAGCCATGGGAAAGTTGACAGTTAAGCCTATCTAGTGACAACCCATCATAGGCTAGCTGGGTGATCTTGCAACTTTTATCATGCCGGAGTTTGATTTTCACCATAGGGTTTCATTGATCGCGTACTCGGCAACTTGTATCAAGCAGGATTTCTACTTTCCCCTTAGCGCTTCATTGATCGTGTACTCTTGAGTGTAGCTCGGGCTGAGAATGACGCAGCCATGGGAAAGTTGACAGTTAAGCCTATCTAGTGACAGCCCATCATAGGCTAGCTGGGTGAGCTTGCAACTTGTACCATGTCGGAGTTTGATTTTCCCCATAGGGTTTCATTGATCGTGTACTCTTGAGTGTAGCTCGGGCTGAGAAGGTCGCAGCCATGGGAAAGTTGACAGTTAAGCCTATCTAGTGACAGCCCATCATAGGCTAGCTGGGTGATCTTGCAACTTGTACCATGCCGGAGTTTGATTTTCCCCATAGGGTTTCATTGATCGCTTACTCGGCAACTTGTATCAAGCAGGATTTCTACTTTCCCCTTAGCGCTTCATTGATCGTGTACTCTTGAGTGTAGCTCGGGCTGAGAATGACGCAGCCATGGGAAAGTTGACAGTTAAGCCTATCTAGTGACAGCCCATCATAGGCTAGCTGGGTGATCTTGCAACTTGTACCATGTCGGAGTTTGATTTTCCCCATACGGTTTCATTGATCGTGTACTCTTGAGTGTAGCTCGGGCTGAGAAGGTCGCAGCCATGGGAAAGTTGACAGTTAAGCCTATCTAGTGACAGCCCATCATAGGCTAGCTGGGTGATCTTGCAACTTGTACCATGTCGGAGTTTGATTTTCCCCATAGGGTTTCATTGATCGTGTACTCTTGAGTGTAGCTCGGGCTGAGAAGGTCGCAGCCATGGGAAAGTTGACAGTTAAGCCTATCTAGTGACAACCCATCATAGGCTAGCTGGGTGATCTTGCAACTTTTATCATGCCGGAGTTTGATTTTCACCATAGGGTTTCATTGATCGCTTACTCGGCAACTTGTATGAAGCAGGATTTCTACTTTCCCCTTAGCGCTTCATTGATCGTGTACTCTTGAGTGTAGCTCGGGCTGAGAATGACGCAGCCATGGGAAAGTTGACAGTTAAGCCTATCTAGTGACAGCCCATCATAGGCTAGCTGGGTGATCTTGCAACTTGTACCATGTCGGAGTTTGATTTTCCCCATACGGTTTCACTGATCGTGTACTCTTGAGTGTAGCTCGGGCTGAGAATTTCGCAGCCATGGGAAAGTTGACAGTTAAGCCTATCTAGTGACAACCCATCATAGGCTAGCTGGGTGATCTTGCAACTTTTATCATGCCGGAGTTTGATTTTCACCATAGGGTTTCATTGATCGCTTACTCGGCAACTTGTATGAAGCAGGATTTCTACTTTCCCCTTAGCGCTTCATTGATCGTGTACTCTTGAGTGTAGCTCGGGCTGAGAATGACGCAGCCATGGGAAAGTTGACAGTTAAGCCTATCTAGTGACAGCCCATCATAGGCTAGCTGGGTGAGCTTGCAACTTGTACCATGTCGGAGTTTGATTTTCCCCATAGGGTTTCATTGATCGTGTACTCTTGAGTGTAGCTCGGGCTGAGAAGGTCGCAGCCATGGGAAAGTTGACAGTTAAGCCTATCTAGTGACAACCCATCATAGGCTAGCTGGGTGATCTTGCAACTTTTATCATGCCGGAGTTTGATTTTCACCATAGGGTTTCATTGATCGCTTACTCGGCAACTTGTATGAAGCAGGATTTCTACTTTCCCCTTAGCGCTTCATTGATCGTGTACTCTTGAGTGTAGCTCGGGCTGAGAATGACGCAGCCATGGGAAAGTTGACAGTTAAGCCTATCTAGTGACAGCCCATCATAGGCTAGCTGGGTGAGCTTGCAACTTGTACCATGTCGGAGTTTGATTTTCCCCATAGGGTTTCATTGATCGTGTACACTTGAGTGTAGCTCAGGCTGAGAAGGTCGCAGCCATGGGAAAGTTGACAGTTAAGCCTATCTAGTGACAACCCATCATAGGCTAGCTGGGTGATCTTGTAACTTGTATCATGCCGGAGTTTGATTTTCACCATAGGGTTTCATTGATCGCTTACTCGGCAACTTGTATCAAGCAGGATTTCTACTTTCCCCTTAGCGCTTCATTGATCGTGTACTCTTGAGTGTAGATCGGGCTGAGAATGACGCAGCCATGGGAAAGTTGACAGTTAAGCCTATCTAGTGACTGCCCATCATAGGCTAGCTGGGTGATCTTGCAACTTGTACCATGTCGGAGTTTGATTTTCCCCATACGGTTTCATTGATCGTGTACTCTTGAGTGTAGCTCGGGCTGAGAAGGTCGCAGCCATGGGAAAGTTGACAGTTAAGCCTATCTAGTGACAGCCCATCATAGGCTAGCTGGGTGATCTTGCAACTTGTACCATGTCGGAGTTTGATTTTCCCCATAGGGTTTCATTGATCGTGTACTCTTGAGTGTAGCTCGGGCTGAGAAGGTCGCAGCCATGGGAAAGTTGACAGTTAAGCCTATCTAGTGACAACCCATCATAGGCTAGCTGGGTGATCTTGTAACTTGTACCATGTCGGAGTTTGATTTTCCCCATAGGGTTTCATTGATCGTGTACTCTTGAGTGTAGCTCGAGCTGAGAAGGTCGCAGCCATGGGAAAGTTGACAGTTAAGCCTATCTAGTGACAACCCATCATAGGCTAGCTGGGTGATCTTGCAACTTTTATCATGCCGGAGTTTGATTTTCACCATAGGGTTTCATTGATCGCGTACTCGGCAACTTGTATCAAGCAGGATTTCTACTTTCCCCTTAGCGCTTCATTGATCGTGTACTCTTGAGTGTAGCTCGGGCTGAGAATGACGCAGCCATGGGAAAGTTGACAGTTAAGCCTATCTAGTGACAGCCCATCATAGGCTAGCTGGGTGAGCTTGCAACTTGTACCATGTCGGAGTTTGATTTTCCCCATAGGGTTTCATTGATCGTGTACTCTTGAGTGTAGCTCGGGCTGAGAAGGTCGCAGCCATGGGAAAGTTGACAGTTAAGCCTATCTAGTGACAACCCATCATAGGCTAGCTGGGTGATCTTGTAACTTGTATCATGCCGGAGTTTGATTTTCACCATAGGGTTTCATTGATCGCTTACTCGGCAACTTGTATCAAGCAGGATTTCTACTTTCCCCTTAGCGCTTCATTGATCGTGTACTCTTGAGTGTAGCTCGGGCTGAGAATGACGCAGCCATGGGAAAGTTGACAGTTAAGCCTATCTAGTGACAGCCCATCATAGGCTAGCTGGGTGAGCTTGCAACTTGTACCATGTCGGAGTTTGATTTTCCCCATAGGGTTTCATTGATCGTGTACTCTTGAGTGTAGCTCGGGCTGAGAAGGTCGCAGCCATGGGAAAGTTGACAGTTAAGCCTATCTAGTGACAACCCATCATAGGCTAGCTGGGTGATCTTGTAACTTGTATCATGCCGGAGTTTGATTTTCACCATAGGGTTTCATTGATCGCTTACTCGGCACCTTGTATCAAGCAGGATTTCTACTTTCCCCTTAGCGCTTCATTGATCGTGTACTCTTGAGTGTAGCTCGGGCTGAGAATGACGCAGCCATGGGAAAGTTGACAGTTAAGCCTATCTAGTGTCAGCCCATCATAGGCTAGCTGGGTGAGCTTGCAACTTGTACCATGTCGGAGTTTGATTTTCCCCATAGGGTTTCATTGATCGTGTACTCTTGAGTGTAGCTCGGGCTGAGAAGGTCGCAGCCATGGGAAAGTTGACAGTTAAGCCTATCTAGTGACAACCCATCATAGGCTAGCTGGGTGATCTTGTAACTTGTATCATGCCGGAGTTTGATTTTCACCATAGGGTTTCATTGATCCCTTACTCGGCAACTTGTATCAAGCAGGATTTCTACTTTTCCCTTAGCGCTTCATTGATCGTGTACTCTTGAGTGTAGATCGGGCTGAGAATGACGCAGCCATGGGAAAGTTGACAGTTAAGCCTATCTAGTGACAGCCCATCATAGGCTAGCTGGGTGATCTTGCAACTTGTACCATGTCGGAGTTTGATTTTCCCCATACGGTTTCATTGATCGTGTACTCTTGAGTGTAGCTCGGGCTGAGAAGGTCGCAGCCATGGGAAAGTTGACAGTTAAGCCTATCTAGTGACAGCCCATCATAGGCTAGCTGGGTGATCTTGCAACTTGTACCATGTCGGAGTTTGATTTTCCCCATAGGGTTTCATTGATCGTGTACTCTTGAGTGTAGCTCGGGCTGAGAAGGTCGCAGCCATGGGAAAGTTGACAGTTAAGCCTATCTAGTGACAACCCATCATAGGCTAGCTGGGTGATCTTGTAACTTGTACCATGTCGGAGTTTGATTTTCCCCATAGGGTTTCATTGATCGTGTACTCTTGAGTGTAGCTCGAGCTGAGAAGGTCGCAGCCATGGGAAAGTTGACAGTTAAGCCTATCTAGTGACAACCCATCATAGGCTAGCTGGGTGATCTTGCAACTTTTATCATGCCGGAGTTTGATTTTCACCATAGGGTTTCATTGATCGCGTACTCGGCAACTTGTATCAAGCAGGATTTCTACTTTCCCCTTAGCGCTTCATTGATCGTGTACTCTTGAGTGTAGCTCGGGCTGAGAATGACGCAGCCATGGGAAAGTTGACAGTTAAGCCTATCTAGTGACAGCCCATCATAGGCTAGCTGGGTGAGCTTGCAACTTGTACCATGTCGGAGTTTGATTTTCCCCATAGGGTTTCATTGATCGTGTACTCTTGAGTGTAGCTCGGGCTGAGAAGGTCGCAGCCATGGGAAAGTTGACAGTTAAGCCTATCTAGTGACAACCCATCATAGGCTAGCTGGGTGATCTTGTAACTTGTATCATGCCGGAGTTTGATTTTCACCATAGGGTTTCATTGATCGCTTACTCGGCAACTTGTATCAAGCAGGATTTCTACTTTCCCCTTAGCGCTTCATTGATCGTGTACTCTTGAGTGTAGCTCGGGCTGAGAATGACGCAGCCATGGGAAAGTTGACAGTTAAGCCTATCTAGTGACAGCCCATCATAGGCTAGCTGGGTGAGCTTGCAACTTGTACCATGTCGGAGTTTGATTTTCCCCATAGGGTTTCATTGATCGTGTACTCTTGAGTGTAGCTCGGGCTGAGAAGGTCGCAGCCATGGGAAAGTTGACAGTTAAGCCTATCTAGTGACAACCCATCATAGGCTAGCTGGGTGATCTTGTAACTTGTATCATGCCGGAGTTTGATTTTCACCATAGGGTTTCATTGATCGCTTACTCGGCACCTTGTATCAAGCAGGATTTCTACTTTCCCCTTAGCGCTTCATTGATCGTGTACTCTTGAGTGTAGCTCGGGCTGAGAATGACGCAGCCATGGGAAAGTTGACAGTTAAGCCTATCTAGTGTCAGCCCATCATAGGCTAGCTGGGTGAGCTTGCAACTTGTACCATGTCGGAGTTTGATTTTCCCCATAGGGTTTCATTGATCGTGTACTCTTGAGTGTAGCTCGGGCTGAGAAGGTCGCAGCCATGGGAAAGTTGACAGTTAAGCCTATCTAGTGACAACCCATCATAGGCTAGCTGGGTGATCTTGTAACTTGTATCATGCCGGAGTTTGATTTTCACCATAGGGTTTCATTGATCGCTTACTCGGCAACTTGTATCAAGCAGGATTTCTACTTTTCCCTTAGCGCTTCATTGATCGTGTACTCTTGAGTGTAGATCGGGCTGAGAATGACGCAGCCATGGGAAAGTTGACAGTTAAGCCTATCTAGTGACAGCCCATCATAGGCTAGCTGGGTGATCTTGCAACTTGTACCATGTCGGAGTTTGATTTTCCCCATACGGTTTCATTGATCGTGTACTCTTGAGTGTAGCTCGGGCTGAGAAGGTCGCAGCCATGGGAAAGTTGACAGTTAAGCCTATCTAGTGACAACCCATCATAGGCTAGCTGGGTGATCTTGCAACTTTTATCATGCCGGAGTTTGATTTTCACCATAGGGTTTCATTGATCGCTTACTCGGCAACTTGTATCAAGCAGGATTTCTACTTTCCCCTTAGCGCTTCATTGATCGTGTACTCTTGAGTGTAGATCGGGCTGAGAATGACGCAGCCATGGGAAAGTTGACAGTTAAGCCTATCTAGTGACAGCCCATCATAGGCAAGCTGGGTGATCTTGCAACTTGTACCATGTCGGAGTTTGATTTTCCCCATACGGTTTCATTGATCGTGTACTCTTGAGTGTAGCTCGGGCTGAGAAGGTCGCAGCCATGGGAAAGTTGACAGTTAAGCCTATCTAGTGACAGCCCATCATAGGCTAGCTGGGTGATCTTGCAACTTGTACCATGTCGGAGTTTGATTTTCCCCATAGGGTTTCATTGATCGTGTACTCTTGAGTGTAGCTCGAGCTGAGAAGGTCGCAGCCATGGGAAAGTTGACAGTTAAGCCTATCTAGTGACAACCCATCATAGGCTAGCTGGGTGATCTTGCAACTTTTATCATGCCGGAGTTTGATTTTCACCATAGGGTTTCATTGATCGCGTACTCGGCAACTTGTATCAAGCAGGATTTCTACTTTCCCCTTAGCGCTTCATTGATCGTGTACTCTTGAGTGTAGCTCGGGCTGAGAATGACGCAGCCATGGGAAAGTTGACAGTTAAGCCTATCTAGTGACAGCCCATCATAGGCTAGCTGGGTGAGCTTGCAACTTGTACCATGTCGGAGTTTGATTTTCCCCATAGGGTTTCATTGATCGTGTACTCTTGAGTGTAGCTCGGGCTGAGAAGGTCGCAGCCATGGGAAAGTTGACAGTTAAGCCTATCTAGTGACAACCCATCATAGGCTAGCTGGGTGATCTTGTAACTTGTATCATGCCGGAGTTTGATTTTCACCATAGGGTTTCATTGATCGCTTACTCGGCAACTTGTATCAAGCAGGATTTCTACTTTCCCCTTAGCGCTTCATTGATCGTGTACTCTTGAGTGTAGCTCGGGCTGAGAATGACGCAGCCATGGGAAAGTTGACAGTTAAGCCTATCTAGTGACAGCCCATCATAGGCTAGCTGGGTGAGCTTGCAACTTGTACCATGTCGGAGTTTGATTTTCCCCATAGGGTTTCATTGATCGTGTACTCTTGAGTGTAGCTCGGGCTGAGAAGGTCGCAGCCATGGGAAAGTTGACAGTTAAGCCTATCTAGTGACAACCCATCATAGGCTAGCTGGGTGATCTTGCAACTTGTATCATGCCGGAGTTTGATTTTCACCATAGGGTTTCATTGATCGCTTACTCGGCAACTTGTATCAAGCAGGATTTCTACTTTCCCCTTAGCGCTTCATTGATCGTGTACTCTTGAGTGTAGCTCGGGCTGAGAATGACGCAGCCATGGGAAAGTTGACAGTTAAGCCTATCTAGTGACAGCCCATCATAGGCTAGCTGGGTGAGCTTGCAACTTGTACCATGTCGGAGTTTGATTTTCCCCATAGGGTTTCATTGATCGTGTACTCTTGAGTGTAGCTCGGGCTGAGAAGGTCGCAGCCATGGGAAAGTTGACAGTTAAGCCTATCTAGTGACAACCCATCATAGGCTAGCTGGGTGATCTTGTAACTTGTATCATGCCGGAGTTTGATTTTCACCATAGGGTTTCATTGATCGCTTACTCGGCAACTTGTATCAAGCAGGATTTCTACTTTCCCCTTAGCGCTTCATTGATCGTGTACTCTTGAGTGTAGATCGGGCTGAGAATGACGCAGCCATGGGAAAGTTGACAGTTAAGCCTATCTAGTGACAGCCCATCATAGGCTAGCTGGCTGATCTTGCAACTTGTACCATGTCGGAGTATGATTTTCCCCATACGGTTTCACTGATCGTGTACTCTTGAGTGTAGCTCGGGCTGAGAATTTCGCAGCCATGGGAAAGTTGACAGTTAAGCCTATCTAGTGACAACCCATCATAGGCTAGCTGGGTGATCTTGCAACTTTTATCATGCCGGAGTTTGATTTTCACCATAGGGTTTCATTGATCGCTTACTCGGCAACTTGTATGAAGCAGGATTTCTACTTTCCCCTTAGCGCTTCATTGATCGTGTACTCTTGAGTGTAGCTCGGGCTGAGAATGACGCAGCCATGGGAAAGTTGACAGTTAAGCCTATCTAGTGACAGCCCATCATAGGCTAGCTGGGTGAGCTTGCAACTTGTACCATGTCGGAGTTTGATTTTCCCCATAGGGTTTCATTGATCGTGTACTCTTGAGTGTAGCTCGGGCTGAGAAGGTCGCAGCCATGGGAAAGTTGACAGTTAAGCCTATCTAGTGACAACCCATCATAGGCTAGCTGGGTGATCTTGTAACTTGTATCATGCCGGAGTTTGATTTTCACCATAGGGTTTCATTGATCGCTTACTCGGCAACTTGTATCAAGCAGGATTTCTACTTTCCCCTTAGCGCTTCATTGATCGTGTACTCTTGAGTGTAGATAGGGCTGAGAATGACGCAGCCATGGGAAAGTTGACAGTTAAGCCTATCTAGTGACAGCCCATCATAGGCTAGCTGGGTGAGCTTGCAACTTGTACCATGTCGGAGTTTGATTTTCCCCATAGGGTTTCATTGATCGTGTACTCTTGAGTGTAGCTCGGGCTGAGAAGGTCGCAGCCATGGGAAAGTTGACAGTTAAGCCTATCTAGTGACAACCCATCATAGGCTAGCTGGGTGATCTTGCAACTTTTATCATGCCGGAGTTTGATTTTCACCATAGGGTTTCATTGATCGCTTACTCGGCAACTTGTATGAAGCAGGATTTCTACTTTCCCCTTAGCGCTTCATTGATCGTGTACTCTTGAGTGTAGCTCGGGCTGAGAAGGTCGCAGCCATGGGAAAGTTGACAGTTAAGCCTATCTAGTGACAACCCATCATAGGCTAGCTGGGTGATCTTGTAACTTGTATCATGCCGGAGTTTGATTTTCACCATAGGGTTTCATTGATCGCTTACTCGGCAACTTGTATCAAGCAGGATTTCTACTTTCCCCTTAGCGCTTCATTGATCGTGTACTCTTGAGTGTAGATCGGGCTGAGAATGACGCAGCCATGGGAAAGTTGACAGTTAAGCCTATCTAGTGACTGCCCATCATAGGCTAGCTGGGTGATCTTGCAACTTGTACCATGTCGGAGTTTGATTTTCCCCATACGGTTTCATTGATCGTGTACTCTTGAGTGTAGCTCGGGCTGAGAAGGTCGCAGCCATGGGAAAGTTGACAGTTAAGCCTATCTAGTGACAGCCCATCATAGGCTAGCTGGGTGATCTTGCAACTTGTACCATGTCGGAGTTTGATTTTCCCCATAGGGTTTCATTGATCGTGTACTCTTGAGTGTAGCTCGGGCTGAGAAGGTCGCAGCCATGGGAAAGTTGACAGTTAAGCCTATCTAGTGACAACCCATCATAGGCTAGCTGGGTGATCTTGTAACTTGTACCATGTCGGAGTTTGATTTTCCCCATAGGGTTTCATTGATCGTGTACTCTTGAGTGTAGCTCGAGCTGAGAAGGTCGCAGCCATGGGAAAGTTGACAGTTAAGCCTATCTAGTGACAACCCATCATAGGCTAGCTGGGTGATCTTGCAACTTTTATCATGCCGGAGTTTGATTTTCACCATAGGGTTTCATTGATCGCGTACTCGGCAACTTGTATCAAGCAGGATTTCTACTTTCCCCTTAGCGCTTCATTGATCGTGTACTCTTGAGTGTAGCTCGGGCTGAGAATGACGCAGCCATGGGAAAGTTGACAGTTAAGCCTATCTAGTGACAGCCCATCATAGGCTAGCTGGGTGAGCTTGCAACTTGTACCATGTCGGAGTTTGATTTTCCCCATAGGGTTTCATTGATCGTGTACTCTTGAGTGTAGCTCGGGCTGAGAAGGTCGCAGCCATGGGAAAGTTGACAGTTAAGCCTATCTAGTGACAACCCATCATAGGCTAGCTGGGTGATCTTGTAACTTGTATCATGCCGGAGTTTGATTTTCACCATAGGGTTTCATTGATCGCTTACTCGGCAACTTGTATCAAGCAGGATTTCTACTTTCCCCTTAGCGCTTCATTGATCGTGTACTCTTGAGTGTAGCTCGGGCTGAGAATGACGCAGCCATGGGAAAGTTGACAGTTAAGCCTATCTAGTGACAGCCCATCATAGGCTAGCTGGGTGAGCTTGCAACTTGTACCATGTCGGAGTTTGATTTTCCCCATAGGGTTTCATTGATCGTGTACTCTTGAGTGTAGCTCGGGCTGAGAAGGTCGCAGCCATGGGAAAGTTGACAGTTAAGCCTATCTAGTGACAACCCATCATAGGCTAGCTGGGTGATCTTGTAACTTGTATCATGCCGGAGTTTGATTTTCACCATAGGGTTTCATTGATCGCTTACTCGGCACCTTGTATCAAGCAGGATTTCTACTTTCCCCTTAGCGCTTCATTGATCGTGTACTCTTGAGTGTAGCTCGGGCTGAGAATGACGCAGCCATGGGAAAGTTGACAGTTAAGCCTATCTAGTGTCAGCCCATCATAGGCTAGCTGGGTGAGCTTGCAACTTGTACCATGTCGGAGTTTGATTTTCCCCATAGGGTTTCATTGATCGTGTACTCTTGAGTGTAGCTCGGGCTGAGAAGGTCGCAGCCATGGGAAAGTTGACAGTTAAGCCTATCTAGTGACAACCCATCATAGGCTAGCTGGGTGATCTTGTAACTTGTATCATGCCGGAGTTTGATTTTCACCATAGGGTTTCATTGATCGCTTACTCGGCAACTTGTATCAAGCAGGATTTCTACTTTTCCCTTAGCGCTTCATTGATCGTGTACTCTTGAGTGTAGATCGGGCTGAGAATGACGCAGCCATGGGAAAGTTGACAGTTAAGCCTATCTAGTGACAGCCCATCATAGGCTAGCTGGGTGATCTTGCAACTTGTACCATGTCGGAGTTTGATTTTCCCCATACGGTTTCATTGATCGTGTACTCTTGAGTGTAGCTCGGGCTGAGAAGGTTGCAGCCATGGGAAAGTTGACAGTTAAGCCTATCTAGTGACAACCCATCATAGGCTAGCTGGGTGATCTTGCAACTTTTATCATGCCGGAGTTTGATTTTCACCATAGGGTTTCATTGATCGCTTACTCGGCAACTTGTATCAAGCAGGATTTCTACTTTCCCCTTAGCGCTTCATTGATCGTGTACTCTTGAGTGTAGATCGGGCTGAGAATGACGCAGCCATGGGAAAGTTGACAGTTAAGCCTATCTAGTGACAGTCCATCATAGGCTAGCTGGGTGATCTTGCAACTTGTACCATGTCGGAGTTTGATTTTCCCCATACGGTTTCATTGATCGTGTACTCTTGAGTGTAGCTCGGGCTGAGAAGGTCGCAGCCATGGGAAAGTTGACAGTTAAGCCTATCTAGTGACAACCCATCATAGGCTAGCTGGGTGATCTTGCAACTTTTATCATGCCGGAGTTTGATTTTCACCATAGGGTTTCATTGATCGCTTACTCGGCAACTTGTATCAAGCAGGATTTCTACTTTCCCCTTAGCGCTTCATTGATCGTGTACTCTTGAGTGTAGCTCGGGCTGAGAATGACGCAGCCATGGGAAAGTTGACAGTTAAGCCTATCTAGTGACAGCCCATCATAGGCTAGCTGGGTGAGCTTGCAACTTGTACCATGTCGGAGTTTGATTTTCCCCATAGGGTTTCATTGATCGTGTACTCTTGAGTGTAGCTCGGGCTGAGAAGGTCGCAGCCATGGGAAAGTTGACAGTTAAGCCTATCTAGTGACAACCCATCATAGGCTAGCTGGGTGATCTTGCAACTTGTATCATGCCGGAGTTTGATTTTCACCATAGGGTTTCATTGATCGCTTACTCGGCAACTTGTATGAAGCAGGATTTCTACTTTCCCCTTAGCGCTTCATTGATCGTGTACTCTTGAGTGTAGCTCGGGCTGAGAATGACGCAGCCATGGGAAAGTTGACAGTTAAGCCTATCTAGTGACAGCCCATCATAGGCTAGCTGGGTGATCTTGCAACTTGTACCATGTCGGAGTTTGATTTTCCCCATAGGGTTTCATTGATCGTGTACTCTTGAGTGTAGCTCGGGCTGAGAAGGTCGCAGCCATGGGAAAGTTGACAGTTAAGCGTATCTAGTGACAGCCCATCATAGGCTAGCTGGGTGATCTTGCAACTTGTACCATGTCGGAGTTTGATTTTCCCCATAGGGTTTCATTGATCGTGTACTCTTGAGTGTAGCTCGGGCTGAGAAGGTTGCAGCCATGGGAAAGTTGACAGTTAAGCCTATCTAGTGACAACCCATCATAGGCTAGCTGGGTGATCTTGCAACTTTTATCATGCCGGAGTTTGATTTTCACCATAGGGTTTCATTGATCGCTTACTCGGCAACTTGTATGAAGCAGGATTTCTACTTTCCCCTTAGCGCTTCATTGATCGTGTACTCTTGAGTGTAGCTCGGGCTGAGAATGACGCAGCCATGGGAAAGTTGACAGTTAAGCCTATCTAGTGACAGCCCATCATAGGCTAGCTGGGTGAGCTTGCAACTTGTACCATGTCGGAGTTTGATTTTCCCCATAGGGTTTCATTGATCGTGTACTCTTGAGTGTAGCTCGGGCTGAGAAGGTCGCAGCCATGGGAAAGTTGACAGTTAAGCCTATCTAGTGACAACCCATCATAGGCTAGCTGGGTGATCTTGTAACTTGTATCATGCCGGAGTTTGATTTTCACCATAGGGTTTCATTGATCGCTTACTCGGCAACTTGTATCAAGCAGGATTTCTACTTTCCCCTTAGCGCTTCATTGATCGTGTACTCTTGAGTGTAGATCGGGCTGAGAATGACGCAGCCATGGGAAAGTTGACAGTTAAGCCTATCTAGTGACAGCCCATCATAGGCTAGCTGGGTGATCTTGCAACTTGTACCATGTCGGAGTTTGATTTTCCCCATACGGTTTCACTGATCGTGTACTCTTGAGTGTAGCTCGGGCTGAGAATTTCGCAGCCATGGGAAAGTTGACAGTTAAGCCTATCTAGTGACAACCCATCATAGGCTAGCTGGGTGATCTTGCAACTTTTATCATGCCGGAGTTTGATTTTCACCATAGGGTTTCATTGATCGCTTACTCGGCAACTTGTATGAAGCAGGATTTCTACTTTCCCCTTAGCGCTTCATTGATCGTGTACTCTTGAGTGTAGCTCGGGCTGAGAATGACGCAGCCATGGGAAAGTTGACAGTTAAGCCTATCTAGTGACAGCCCATCATAGGCTAGCTGGGTGAGCTTGCAACTTGTACCATGTCGGAGTTTGATTTTCCCCATAGGGTTTCATTGATCGTGTACTCTTGAGTGTAGCTCGGGCTGAGAAGGTCGCAGCCATGGGAAAGTTGACAGTTAAGCCTATCTAGTGACAACCCATCATAGGCTAGCTGGGTGATCTTGTAACTTGTATCATGCCGGAGTTTGATTTTCACCATAGGGTTTCATTGATCGCTTACTCGGCAACTTGTATCAAGCAGGATTTCTACTTTCCCCTTAGCGCTTCATTGATCGTGTACTCTTGAGTGTAGATCGGGCTGAGAATGACGCAGCCATGGGAAAGTTGACAGTTAAGCCTATCTAGTGACAGCCCATCATAGGCTAGCTGGGTGATCTTGCAACTTGTACCATGTCGGAGTTTGATTTTCCCCATACGGTTTCACTGATCGTGTACTCTTGAGTGTAGCTCGGGCTGAGAATTTCGCAGCCATGGGAAAGTTGACAGTTAAGCCTATCTAGTGACAACCCATCATAGGCTAGCTGGGTGATCTTGCAACTTTTATCATGCCGGAGTTTGATTTTCACCATAGGGTTTCATTGATCGCTTACTCGGCAACTTGTATGAAGCAGGATTTCTACTTTCCCCTTAGCGCTTCATTGATCGTGTACTCTTGAGTGTAGCTCGGGCTGAGAATGACGCAGCCATGGGAAAGTTGACAGTTAAGCCTATCTAGTGACAGCCCATCATAGGCTAGCTGGGTGAGCTTGCAACTTGTACCATGTCGGAGTTTGATTTTCCCCATAGGGTTTCATTGATCGTGTACTCTTGAGTGTAGCTCGGGCTGAGAAGGTCGCAGCCATGGGAAAGTTGACAGTTAAGCCTATCTAGTGACAACCCATCATAGGCTAGCTGGGTGATCTTGCAACTTTTATCATGCCGGAGTTTGATTTTCACCATAGGGTTTCATTGATCGCTTACTCGGCAACTTGTATGAAGCAGGATTTCTACTTTCCCCTTAGCGCTTCATTGATCGTGTACTCTTGAGTGTAGCTCGGGCTGAGAATGACGCAGCCATGGGAAAGTTGACAGTTAAGCCTATCTAGTGACAGCCCATCATAGGCTAGCTGGGTGAGCTTGCAACTTGTACCATGTCGGAGTTTGATTTTCCCCATAGGGTTTCATTGATCGTGTACACTTGAGTGTAGCTCGGGCTGAGAAGGTCGCAGCCATGGGAAAGTTGACAGTTAAGCCTATCTAGTGACAACCCATCATAGGCTAGCTGGGTGATCTTGTAACTTGTATCATGCCGGAGTTTGATTTTCACCATAGGGTTTCATTGATCGCTTACTCGGCAACTTGTATCAAGCAGGATTTCTACTTTCCCCTTAGCGCTTCATTGATCGTGTACTCTTGAGTGTAGATCGGGCTGAGAATGACGCAGCCATGGGAAAGTTGACAGTTAAGCCTATCTAGTGACTGCCCATCATAGGCTAGCTGGGTGATCTTGCAACTTGTACCATGTCGGAGTTTGATTTTCCCCATACGGTTTCATTGATCGTGTACTCTTGAGTGTAGCTCGGGCTGAGAAGGTCGCAGCCATGGGAAAGTTGACAGTTAAGCCTATCTAGTGACAGCCCATCATAGGCTAGCTGGGTGATCTTGCAACTTGTACCATGTCGGAGTTTGATTTTCCCCATAGGGTTTCATTGATCGTGTACTCTTGAGTGTAGCTCGGGCTGAGAAGGTCGCAGCCATGGGAAAGTTGACAGTTAAGCCTATCTAGTGACAACCCATCATAGGCTAGCTGGGTGATCTTGTAACTTGTACCATGTCGGAGTTTGATTTTCCCCATAGGGTTTCATTGATCGTGTACTCTTGAGTGTAGCTCGAGCTGAGAAGGTCGCAGCCATGGGAAAGTTGACAGTTAAGCCTATCTAGTGACAACCCATCATAGGCTAGCTGGGTGATCTTGCAACTTTTATCATGCCGGAGTTTGATTTTCACCATAGGGTTTCATTGATCGCGTACTCGGCAACTTGTATCAAGCAGGATTTCTACTTTCCCCTTAGCGCTTCATTGATCGTGTACTCTTGAGTGTAGCTCGGGCTGAGAATGACGCAGCCATGGGAAAGTTGACAGTTAAGCCTATCTAGTGACAGCCCATCATAGGCTAGCTGGGTGAGCTTGCAACTTGTACCATGTCGGAGTTTGATTTTCCCCATAGGGTTTCATTGATCGTGTACTCTTGAGTGTAGCTCGGGCTGAGAAGGTCGCAGCCATGGGAAAGTTGACAGTTAAGCCTATCTAGTGACAACCCATCATAGGCTAGCTGGGTGATCTTGTAACTTGTATCATGCCGGAGTTTGATTTTCACCATAGGGTTTCATTGATCGCTTACTCGGCAACTTGTATCAAGCAGGATTTCTACTTTCCCCTTAGCGCTTCATTGATCGTGTACTCTTGAGTGTAGCTCGGGCTGAGAATGACGCAGCCATGGGAAAGTTGAC
Source organism: Leptodactylus fuscus (assembly GCF_031893055.1). NCBI lineage: Eukaryota > Metazoa > Chordata > Amphibia > Anura > Leptodactylidae > Leptodactylus > Leptodactylus fuscus. The sequence continues at coordinate 106,902 of NW_027440313.1, forward strand.
AGTTAAGCCTATCTAGTGACAGCCCATCATAGGCTAGCTGGGTGAGCTTGCAACTTGTACCATGTCGGAGTTTGATTTTCCCCATAGGGTTTCATTGATCGTGTACTCTTGAGTGTAGCTCGGGCTGAGAAGGTCGCAGCCATGGGAAAGTTGACAGTTAAGCCTATCTAGTGACAACCCATCATAGGCTAGCTGGGTGATCTTGTAACTTGTATCATGCCGGAGTTTGATTTTCACCATAGGGTTTCATTGATCGCTTACTCGGCACCTTGTATCAAGCAGGATTTCTACTTTCCCCTTAGCGCTTCATTGATCGTGTACTCTTGAGTGTAGCTCGGGCTGAGAATGACGCAGCCATGGGAAAGTTGACAGTTAAGCCTATCTAGTGTCAGCCCATCATAGGCTAGCTGGGTGAGCTTGCAACTTGTACCATGTCGGAGTTTGATTTTCCCCATAGGGTTTCATTGATCGTGTACTCTTGAGTGTAGCTCGGGCTGAGAAGGTCGCAGCCATGGGAAAGTTGACAGTTAAGCCTATCTAGTGACAACCCATCATAGGCTAGCTGGGTGATCTTGTAACTTGTATCATGCCGGAGTTTGATTTTCACCATAGGGTTTCATTGATCGCTTACTCGGCAACTTGTATCAAGCAGGATTTCTACTTTTCCCTTAGCGCTTCATTGATCGTGTACTCTTGAGTGTAGATCGGGCTGAGAATGACGCAGCCATGGGAAAGTTGACAGTTAAGCCTATCTAGTGACAGCCCATCATAGGCTAGCTGGGTGATCTTGCAACTTGTACCATGTCGGAGTTTGATTTTCCCCATACGGTTTCATTGATCGTGTACTCTTGAGTGTAGCTCGGGCTGAGAAGGTCGCAGCCATGGGAAAGTTGACAGTTAAGCCTATCTAGTGACAGCCCATCATAGGCTAGCTGGGTGATCTTGCAACTTGTACCATGTCGGAGTTTGATTTTCCCCATAGGGTTTCATTGATCGTGTACTCTTGAGTGTAGCTCGGGCTGAGAAGGTCGCAGCCATGGGAAAGTTGACAGTTAAGCCTATCTAGTGACAACCCATCATAGGCTAGCTGGGTGATCTTGTAACTTGTACCATGTCGGAGTTTGATTTTCCCCATAGGGTTTCATTGATCGTGTACTCTTGAGTGTAGCTCGAGCTGAGAAGGTCGCAGCCATGGGAAAGTTGACAGTTAAGCCTATCTAGTGACAACCCATCATAGGCTAGCTGGGTGATCTTGCAACTTTTATCATGCCGGAGTTTGATTTTCACCATAGGGTTTCATTGATCGCGTACTCGGCAACTTGTATCAAGCAGGATTTCTACTTTCCCCTTAGCGCTTCATTGATCGTGTACTCTTGAGTGTAGCTCGGGCTGAGAATGACGCAGCCATGGGAAAGTTGACAGTTAAGCCTATCTAGTGACAGCCCATCATAGGCTAGCTGGGTGAGCTTGCAACTTGTACCATGTCGGAGTTTGATTTTCCCCATAGGGTTTCATTGATCGTGTACTCTTGAGTGTAGCTCGGGCTGAGAAGGTCGCAGCCATGGGAAAGTTGACAGTTAAGCCTATCTAGTGACAACCCATCATAGGCTAGCTGGGTGATCTTGTAACTTGTATCATGCCGGAGTTTGATTTTCACCATAGGGTTTCATTGATCGCTTACTCGGCAACTTGTATCAAGCAGGATTTCTACTTTCCCCTTAGCGCTTCATTGATCGTGTACTCTTGAGTGTAGCTCGGGCTGAGAATGACGCAGCCATGGGAAAGTTGACAGTTAAGCCTATCTAGTGACAGCCCATCATAGGCTAGCTGGGTGAGCTTGCAACTTGTACCATGTCGGAGTTTGATTTTCCCCATAGGGTTTCATTGATCGTGTACTCTTGAGTGTAGCTCGGGCTGAGAAGGTCGCAGCCATGGGAAAGTTGACAGTTAAGCCTATCTAGTGACAACCCATCATAGGCTAGCTGGGTGATCTTGTAACTTGTATCATGCCGGAGTTTGATTTTCACCATAGGGTTTCATTGATCGCTTACTCGGCACCTTGTATCAAGCAGGATTTCTACTTTCCCCTTAGCGCTTCATTGATCGTGTACTCTTGAGTGTAGCTCGGGCTGAGAATGACGCAGCCATGGGAAAGTTGACAGTTAAGCCTATCTAGTGTCAGCCCATCATAGGCTAGCTGGGTGAGCTTGCAACTTGTACCATGTCGGAGTTTGATTTTCCCCATAGGGTTTCATTGATCGTGTACTCTTGAGTGTAGCTCGGGCTGAGAAGGTCGCAGCCATGGGAAAGTTGACAGTTAAGCCTATCTAGTGACAACCCATCATAGGCTAGCTGGGTGATCTTGTAACTTGTATCATGCCGGAGTTTGATTTTCACCATAGGGTTTCATTGATCGCTTACTCGGCAACTTGTATCAAGCAGGATTTCTACTTTTCCCTTAGCGCTTCATTGATCGTGTACTCTTGAGTGTAGATCGGGCTGAGAATGACGCAGCCATGGGAAAGTTGACAGTTAAGCCTATCTAGTGACAGCCCATCATAGGCTAGCTGGGTGATCTTGCAACTTGTACCATGTCGGAGTTTGATTTTCCCCATACGGTTTCATTGATCGTGTACTCTTGAGTGTAGCTCGGGCTGAGAAGGTTGCAGCCATGGGAAAGTTGACAGTTAAGCCTATCTAGTGACAACCCATCATAGGCTAGCTGGGTGATCTTGCAACTTTTATCATGCCGGAGTTTGATTTTCACCATAGGGTTTCATTGATCGCTTACTCGGCAACTTGTATCAAGCAGGATTTCTACTTTCCCCTTAGCGCTTCATTGATCGTGTACTCTTGAGTGTAGATCGGGCTGAGAATGACGCAGCCATGGGAAAGTTGACAGTTAAGCCTATCTAGTGACAGCCCATCATAGGCTAGCTGGGTGATCTTGCAACTTGTACCATGTCGGAGTTTGATTTTCCCCATAGGGTTTCATTGATCGTGTACTCTTGAGTGTAGCTCGGGCTGAGAAGGTCGCAGCCATGGGAAAGTTGACAGTTAAGCCTATCTAGTGACAGCCCATCATAGGCTAGCTGGGTGATCTTGCAACTTGTACCATGTCGGAGTTTGATTTTCCCCATAGGGTTTCATTGATCGTGTACTCTTGAGTGTAGCTCGGGCTGAGAAGGTCGCAGCCATGGGAAAGTTGACAGTTAAGCCTATCTAGTGACAACCCATCATAGGCTAGCTGGGTGATCTTGTAACTTGTACCATGTCGGAGTTTGATTTTCCCCATAGGGTTTCATTGATCGTGTACTCTTGAGTGTAGCTCGAGCTGAGAAGGTCGCAGCCATGGGAAAGTTGACAGTTAAGCCTATCTAGTGACAACCCATCATAGGCTAGCTGGGTGATCTTGCAACTTTTATCATGCCGGAGTTTGATTTTCACCATAGGGTTTCATTGATCGCGTACTCGGCAACTTGTATCAAGCAGGATTTCTACTTTCCCCTTAGCGCTTCATTGATCGTGTACTCTTGAGTGTAGCTCGGGCTGAGAATGACGCAGCCATGGGAAAGTTGACAGTTAAGCCTATCTAGTGACAGCCCATCATAGGCTAGCTGGGTGAGCTTGCAACTTGTACCATGTCGGAGTTTGATTTTCCCCATAGGGTTTCATTGATCGTGTACTCTTGAGTGTAGCTCGGGCTGAGAAGGTCGCAGCCATGGGAAAGTTGACAGTTAAGCCTATCTAGTGACAACCCATCATAGGCTAGCTGGGTGATCTTGTAACTTGTATCATGCCGGAGTTTGATTTTCACCATAGGGTTTCATTGATCGCTTACTCGGCAACTTGTATCAAGCAGGATTTCTACTTTCCCCTTAGCGCTTCATTGATCGTGTACTCTTGAGTGTAGCTCGGGCTGAGAATGACGCAGCCATGGGAAAGTTGACAGTTAAGCCTATCTAGTGACAGCCCATCATAGGCTAGCTGGGTGAGCTTGCAACTTGTACCATGTCGGAGTTTGATTTTCCCCATAGGGTTTCATTGATCGTGTACTCTTGAGTGTAGCTCGGGCTGAGAAGGTCGCAGCCATGGGAAAGTTGACAGTTAAGCCTATCTAGTGACAACCCATCATAGGCTAGCTGGGTGATCTTGTAACTTGTATCATGCCGGAGTTTGATTTTCACCATAGGGTTTCATTGATCGCTTACTCGGCAACTTGTATCAAGCAGGATTTCTACTTTCCCCTTAGCGCTTCATTGATCGTGTACTCTTGAGTGTAGCTCGGGCTGAGAATGACGCAGCCATGGGAAAGTTGACAGTTAAGCCTATCTAGTGACAGCCCATCATAGGCTAGCTGGGTGAGCTTGCAACTTGTACCATGTCGGAGTTTGATTTTCCCCATAGGGTTTCATTGATCGTGTACTCTTGAGTGTAGCTCGGGCTGAGAAGGTCGCAGACATGGGAAAGTTGACAGTTAAGCCTATCTAGTGACAACCCATCATAGGCTAGCTGGGTGATCTTGTAACTTGTATCATGCCGGAGTTTGATTTTCACCATAGGGTTTCATTGATCGCTTACTCGGCAACTTGTATCAAGCAGGATTTCTACTTTCCCCTTAGCGCTTCATTGATCGTGTACTCTTGAGTGTAGATCGGGCTGAGAATGACGCAGCCATGGGAAAGTTGACAGTTAAGCCTATCTAGTGACAGCCCATCATAGGCTAGCTGGCTGATCTTGCAACTTGTACCATGTCGGAGTATGATTTTCCCCATACGGTTTCACTGATCGTGTACTCTTGAGTGTAGCTCGGGCTGAGAATTTCGCAGCCATGGGAAAGTTGACAGTTAAGCCTATCTAGTGACAACCCATCATAGGCTAGCTGGGTGATCTTGCAACTTTTATCATGCCGGAGTTTGATTTTCACCATAGGGTTTCATTGATCGCTTACTCGGCAACTTGTATGAAGCAGGATTTCTACTTTCCCCTTAGCGCTTCATTGATCGTGTACTCTTGAGTGTAGCTCGGGCTGAGAATGACGCAGCCATGGGAAAGTTGACAGTTAAGCCTATCTAGTGACAGCCCATCATAGGCTAGCTGGGTGAGCTTGCAACTTGTACCATGTCGGAGTTTGATTTTCCCCATAGGGTTTCATTGATCGTGTACTCTTGAGTGTAGCTCGGGCTGAGAAGGTCGCAGCCATGGGAAAGTTGACAGTTAAGCCTATCTAGTGACAACCCATCATAGGCTAGCTGGGTGATCTTGCAACTTTTATCATGCCGGAGTTTGATTTTCACCATAGGGTTTCATTGATCGCTTACTCGGCAACTTGTATGAAGCAGGATTTCTACTTTCCCCTTAGCGCTTCATTGATCGTGTACTCTTGAGTGTAGCTCGGGCTGAGAATGACGCAGCCATGGGAAAGTTGACAGTTAAGCCTATCTAGTGACAGCCCATCATAGGCTAGCTGGGTGAGCTTGCAACTTGTACCATGTCGGAGTTTGATTTTCCCCATAGGGTTTCATTGATCGTGTACTCTTGAGTGTAGCTCGGGCTGAGAAGGTCGCAGCCATGGGAAAGTTGACAGTTAAGCCTATCTAGTGACAACCCATCATAGGCTAGCTGGGTGATCTTGCAACTTTTATCATGCCGGAGTTTGATTTTCACCATAGGGTTTCATTGATCGCTTACTCGGCAACTTGTATGAAGCAGGATTTCTACTTTCCCCTTAGCGCTTCATTGATCGTGTACTCTTGAGTGTAGCTCGAGCTGAGAATGACGCAGCCATGGGAAAGTTGACAGTTAAGCCTATCTAGTGACAGCCCATCATAGGCTAGCTGGGTGAGCTTGCAACTTGTACCATGTCGGAGTTTGATTTTCCCCATAGGGTTTCATTGATCGTGTACTCTTGAGTGTAGCTCGGGCTGAGAAGGTCGCAGCCATGGGAAAGTTGACAGTTAAGCCTATCTAGTGACAACCCATCATAGGCTAGCTGGGTGATCTTGCAACTTTTATCATGCCGGAGTTTGATTTTCACCATAGGGTTTCATTGATCGCTTACTCGGCAACTTGTATGAAGCAGGATTTCTACTTTCCCCTTAGCGCTTCATTGATCGTGTACTCTTGAGTGTAGCTCGGGCTGAGAATGACGCAGCCATGGGAAAGTTGACAGTTAAGCCTATCTAGTGACAGCCCATCATAGGCTAGCTGGGTGAGCTTGCAACTTGTACCATGTCGGAGTTTGATTTTCCCCATAGGGTTTCATTGATCGTGTACTCTTGAGTGTAGCTCGGGCTGAGAAGGTCGCAGCCATGGGAAAGTTGACAGTTAAGCCTATCTAGTGACAACCCATCATAGGCTAGCTGGGTGATCTTGTAACTTGTATCATGCCGGAGTTTGATTTTCACCATAGGGTTTCATTGATCGCTTACTCGGCAACTTGTATCAAGCAGGATTTCTACTTTCCCCTTAGCGCTTCATTGATCGTGTACTCTTGAGTGTAGCTCGGGCTGAGAATGACGCAGCCATGGGAAAGTTGACAGTTAAGCCTATCTAGTGACAGCCCATCATAGGCTAGCTGGGTGAGCTTGCAACTTGTACCATGTCGGAGTTTGATTTTCCCCATAGGGTTTCATTGATCGTGTACTCTTGAGTGTAGCTCGGGCTGAGAAGGTCGCAGCCATGGGAAAGTTGACAGTTAAGCCTATCTAGTGACAACCCATCATAGGCTAGCTGGGTGATCTTGTAACTTGTATCATGCCGGAGTTTGATTTTCACCATAGGGTTTCATTGATCGCTTACTCGGCACCTTGTATCAAGCAGGATTTCTACTTTCCCCTTAGCGCTTCATTGATCGTGTACTCTTGAGTGTAGCTCGGGCTGAGAATGACGCAGCCATGGGAAAGTTGACAGTTAAGCCTATCTAGTGTCAGCCCATCATAGGCTAGCTGGGTGAGCTTGCAACTTGTACCATGTCGGAGTTTGATTTTCCCCATAGGGTTTCATTGATCGTGTACTCTTGAGTGTAGCTCGGGCTGAGAAGGTCGCAGCCATGGGAAAGTTGACAGTTAAGCCTATCTAGTGACAACCCATCATAGGCTAGCTGGGTGATCTTGTAACTTGTATCATGCCGGAGTTTGATTTTCACCATAGGGTTTCATTGATCGCTTACTCGGCAACTTGTATCAAGCAGGATTTCTACTTTTCCCTCAGCGCTTCATTGATCGTGTACTCTTGAGTGTAGATTGGGCTGAGAATGACGCAGCCATGGGAAAGTTGACAGTTAAGCCTATCTAGTGACAGCCCATCATAGGCTAGCTGGGTGATCTTGCAACTTGTACCATGTCGGAGTTTGATTTTCCCCATACGGTTTCATTGATCGTGTACTCTTGAGTGTAGCTCGGGCTGAGAAGGTCGCAGCCATGGGAAAGTTGACAGTTAAGCCTATCTAGTGACAGCCCATCATAGGCTAGCTGGGTGATCTTGCAACTTGTACCATGTCGGAGTTTGATTTTCCCCATAGGGTTTCATTGATCGTGTACTCTTGAGTGTAGCTCGGGCTGAGAAGGTCGCAGCCATGGGAAAGTTGACAGTTAAGCCTATCTAGTGACAACCCATCATAGGCTAGCTGGGTGATCTTGTAACTTGTACCATGTCGGAGTTTGATTTTCCCCATAGGGTTTCATTGATCGTGTACTCTTGAGTGTAGCTCGAGCTGAGAAGGTCGCAGCCATGGGAAAGTTGACAGTTAAGCCTATCTAGTGACAACCCATCATAGGCTAGCTGGGTGATCTTGCAACTTTTATCATGCCGGAGTTTGATTTTCACCATAGGGTTTCATTGATCGCGTACTCGGCAACTTGTATCAAGCAGGATTTCTACTTTCCCCTTAGCGCTTCATTGATCGTGTACTCTTGAGTGTAGCTCGGGCTGAGAATGACGCAGCCATGGGAAAGTTGACAGTTAAGCCTATCTAGTGACAGCCCATCATAGGCTAGCTGGGTGAGCTTGCAACTTGTACCATGTCGGAGTTTGATTTTCCCCATAGGGTTTCATTGATCGTGTACTCTTGAGTGTAGCTCGGGCTGAGAAGGTCGCAGCCATGGGAAAGTTGACAGTTAAGCCTATCTAGTGACAACCCATCATAGGCTAGCTGGGTGATCTTGTAACTTGTATCATGCCGGAGTTTGATTTTCACCATAGGGTTTCATTGATCGCTTACTCGGCAACTTGTATCAAGCAGGATTTCTACTTTCCCCTTAGCGCTTCATTGATCGTGTACTCTTGAGTGTAGCTCGGGCTGAGAATGACGCAGCCATGGGAAAGTTGACAGTTAAGCCTATCTAGTGACAGCCCATCATAGGCTAGCTGGGTGAGCTTGCAACTTGTACCATGTCGGAGTTTGATTTTCCCCATAGGGTTTCATTGATCGTGTACTCTTGAGTGTAGCTCGGGCTGAGAAGGTCGCAGCCATGGGAAAGTTGACAGTTAAGCCTATCTAGTGACAACCCATCATAGGCTAGCTGGGTGATCTTGTAACTTGTATCATGCCGGAGTTTGATTTTCACCATAGGGTTTCATTGATCGCTTACTCGGCAACTTGTATCAAGCAGGATTTCTACTTTCCCCTTAGCGCTTCATTGATCGTGTACTCTTGAGTGTAGCTCGGGCTGAGAATGACGCAGCCATGGGAAAGTTGACAGTTAAGCCTATCTAGTGACAGCCCATCATAGGCTAGCTGGGTGAGCTTGCAACTTGTACCATGTCGGAGTTTGATTTTCCCCATAGGGTTTCATTGATCGTGTACTCTTGAGTGTAGCTCGGGCTGAGAAGGTCGCAGCCATGGGAAAGTTGACAGTTAAGCCTATCTAGTGACAACCCATCATAGGCTAGCTGGGTGATCTTGCAACTTGTATCATGCCGGAGTTTGATTTTCACCATAGGGTTTCATTGATCGCTTACTCGGCAACTTGTATGAAGCAGGATTTCTACTTTCCCCTTAGCGCTTCATTGATCGTGTACTCTTGAGTGTAGCTCGGGCTGAGAATGACGCAGCCATGGGAAAGTTGACAGTTAAGCCTATCTAGTGACAGCCCATCATAGGCTAGCTGGGTGAGCTTGCAACTTGTACCATGTCGGAGTTTGATTTTCCCCATAGGGTTTCATTGATCGTGTACTCTTGAGTGTAGCTCGGGCTGAGAAGGTCGCAGACATGGGAAAGTTGACAGTTAAGCCTATCTAGTGACAACCCATCATAGGCTAGCTGGGTGATCTTGTAACTTGTATCATGCCGGAGTTTGATTTTCACCATAGGGTTTCATTGATCGCTTACTCGGCAACTTGTATCAAGCAGGATTTCTACTTTCCCCTTAGCGCTTCATTGATCGTGTACTCTTGAGTGTAGATCGGGCTGAGAATGACGCAGCCATGGGAAAGTTGACAGTTAAGCCTATCTAGTGACAGCCCATCATAGGCTAGCTGGCTGATCTTGCAACTTGTACCATGTCGGAGTATGATTTTCCCCATACGGTTTCACTGATCGTGTACTCTTGAGTGTAGCTCGGGCTGAGAATTTCGCAGCCATGGGAAAGTTGACAGTTAAGCCTATCTAGTGACAACCCATCATAGGCTAGCTGGGTGATCTTGCAACTTTTATCATGCCGGAGTTTGATTTTCACCATAGGGTTTCATTGATCGCTTACTCGGCAACTTGTATGAAGCAGGATTTCTACTTTCCCCTTAGCGCTTCATTGATCGTGTACTCTTGAGTGTAGCTCGGGCTGAGAATGACGCAGCCATGGGAAAGTTGACAGTTAAGCCTATCTAGTGACAGCCCATCATAGGCTAGCTGGGTGAGCTTGCAACTTGTACCATGTCGGAGTTTGATTTTCCCCATAGGGTTTCATTGATCGTGTACTCTTGAGTGTAGCTCGGGCTGAGAAGGTCGCAGCCATGGGAAAGTTGACAGTTAAGCCTATCTAGTGACAACCCATCATAGGCTAGCTGGGTGATCTTGCAACTTTTATCATGCCGGAGTTTGATTTTCACCATAGGGTTTCATTGATCGCTTACTCGGCAACTTGTATGAAGCAGGATTTCTACTTTCCCCTTAGCGCTTCATTGATCGTGTACTCTTGAGTGTAGCTCGGGCTGAGAATGACGCAGCCATGGGAAAGTTGACAGTTAAGCCTATCTAGTGACAGCCCATCATAGGCTAGCTGGGTGAGCTTGCAACTTGTACCATGTCGGAGTTTGATTTTCCCCATAGGGTTTCATTGATCGTGTACTCTTGAGTGTAGCTCGGGCTGAGAAGGTCGCAGCCATGGGAAAGTTGACAGTTAAGCCTATCTAGTGACAACCCATCATAGGCTAGCTGGGTGATCTTGCAACTTTTATCATGCCGGAGTTTGATTTTCACCATAGGGTTTCATTGATCGCTTACTCGGCAACTTGTATGAAGCAGGATTTCTACTTTCCCCTTAGCGCTTCATTGATCGTGTACTCTTGAGTGTAGCTCGAGCTGAGAATGACGCAGCCATGGGAAAGTTGACAGTTAAGCCTATCTAGTGACAGCCCATCATAGGCTAGCTGGGTGAGCTTGCAACTTGTACCATGTCGGAGTTTGATTTTCCCCATAGGGTTTCATTGATCGTGTACTCTTGAGTGTAGCTCGGGCTGAGAAGGTCGCAGCCATGGGAAAGTTGACAGTTAAGCCTATCTAGTGACAACCCATCATAGGCTAGCTGGGTGATCTTGCAACTTTTATCATGCCGGAGTTTGATTTTCACCATAGGGTTTCATTGATCGCTTACTCGGCAACTTGTATGAAGCAGGATTTCTACTTTCCCCTTAGCGCTTCATTGATCGTGTACTCTTGAGTGTAGCTCGGGCTGAGAATGACGCAGCCATGGGAAAGTTGACAGTTAAGCCTATCTAGTGACAGCCCATCATAGGCTAGCTGGGTGAGCTTGCAACTTGTACCATGTCGGAGTTTGATTTTCCCCATAGGGTTTCATTGATCGTGTACTCTTGAGTGTAGCTCGGGCTGAGAAGGTCGCAGCCATGGGAAAGTTGACAGTTAAGCCTATCTAGTGACAACCCATCATAGGCTAGCTGGGTGATCTTGTAACTTGTATCATGCCGGAGTTTGATTTTCACCATAGGGTTTCATTGATCGCTTACTCGGCAACTTGTATCAAGCAGGATTTCTACTTTCCCCTTAGCGCTTCATTGATCGTGTACTCTTGAGTGTAGATCGGGCTGAGAATGACGCAGCCATGGGAAAGTTGACAGTTAAGCCTATCTAGTGACTGCCCATCATAGGCTAGCTGGGTGATCTTGCAACTTGTACCATGTCGGAGTTTGATTTTCCCCATACGGTTTCATTGATCGTGTACTCTTGAGTGTAGCTCGGGCTGAGAAGGTCGCAGCCATGGGAAAGTTGACAGTTAAGCCTATCTAGTGACAGCCCATCATAGGCTAGCTGGGTGATCTTGCAACTTGTACCATGTCGGAGTTTGATTTTCCCCATAGGGTTTCATTGATCGTGTACTCTTGAGTGTAGCTCGGGCTGAGAAGGTCGCAGCCATGGGAAAGTTGACAGTTAAGCCTATCTAGTGACAACCCATCATAGGCTAGCTGGGTGATCTTGTAACTTGTACCATGTCGGAGTTTGATTTTCCCCATAGGGTTTCATTGATCGTGTACTCTTGAGTGTAGCTCGAGCTGAGAAGGTCGCAGCCATGGGAAAGTTGACAGTTAAGCCTATCTAGTGACAACCCATCATAGGCTAGCTGGGTGATCTTGCAACTTTTATCATGCCGGAGTTTGATTTTCACCATAGGGTTTAATTGATCGCGTACTCGGCAACTTGTATCAAGCAGGATTTCTACTTTCCCCTTAGCGCTTCATTGATCGTGTACTCTTGAGTGTAGCTCGGGCTGAGAATGACGCAGCCATGGGAAAGTTGACAGTTAAGCCTATCTAGTGACAGCCCATCATAGGCTAGCTGGGTGAGCTTGCAACTTGTACCATGTCGGAGTTTGATTTTCCCCATAGGGTTTCATTGATCGTGTACTCTTGAGTGTAGCTCGGGCTGAGAAGGTCGCAGCCATGGGAAAGTTGACAGTTAAGCCTATCTAGTGACAACCCATCATAGGCTAGCTGGGTGATCTTGTAACTTGTATCATGCCGGAGTTTGATTTTCACCATAGGGTTTCATTGATCGCTTACTCGGCAACTTGTATCAAGCAGGATTTCTACTTTCCCCTTAGCGCTTCATTGATCGTGTACTCTTGAGTGTAGCTCGGGCTGAGAATGACGCAGCCATGGGAAAGTTGACAGTTAAGCCTATCTAGTGACAGCCCATCATAGGCTAGCTGGGTGAGCTTGCAACTTGTACCATGTCGGAGTTTGATTTTCCCCATAGGGTTTCATTGATCGTGTACTCTTGAGTGTAGCTCGGGCTGAGAAGGTCGCAGCCATGGGAAAGTTGACAGTTAAGCCTATCTAGTGACAACCCATCATAGGCTAGCTGGGTGATCTTGTAACTTGTATCATGCCGGAGTTTGATTTTCACCATAGGGTTTCATTGATCGCTTACTCGGCACCTTGTATCAAGCAGGATTTCTACTTTCCCCTTAGCGCTTCATTGATCGTGTACTCTTGAGTGTAGCTCGGGCTGAGAATGACGCAGCCATGGGAAAGTTGACAGTTAAGCCTATCTAGTGTCAGCCCATCATAGGCTAGCTGGGTGAGCTTGCAACTTGTACCATGTCGGAGTTTGATTTTCCCCATAGGGTTTCATTGATCGTGTACTCTTGAGTGTAGCTCGGGCTGAGAAGGTCGCAGCCATGGGAAAGTTGACAGTTAAGCCTATCTAGTGACAACCCATCATAGGCTAGCTGGGTGATCTTGTAACTTGTATCATGCCGGAGTTTGATTTTCACCATAGGGTTTCATTGATCGCTTACTCGGCAACTTGTATCAAGCAGGATTTCTACTTTTCCCTCAGCGCTTCATTGATCGTGTACTCTTGAGTGTAGATTGGGCTGAGAATGACGCAGCCATGGGAAAGTTGACAGTTAAGCCTATCTAGTGACAGCCCATCATAGGCTAGCTGGGTGATCTTGCAACTTGTACCATGTCGGAGTTTGATTTTCCCCATACGGTTTCATTGATCGTGTACTCTTGAGTGTAGCTCGGGCTGAGAAGGTCGCAGCCATGGGAAAGTTGACAGTTAAGCCTATCTAGTGACAGCCCATCATAGGCTAGCTGGGTGATCTTGCAACTTGTACCATGTCGGAGTTTGATTTTCCCCATAGGGTTTCATTGATCGTGTACTCTTGAGTGTAGCTCGGGCTGAGAAGGTCGCAGCCATGGGAAAGTTGACAGTTAAGCCTATCTAGTGACAACCCATCATAGGCTAGCTGGGTGATCTTGTAACTTGTACCATGTCGGAGTTTGATTTTCCCCATAGGGTTTCATTGATCGTGTACTCTTGAGTGTAGCTCGAGCTGAGAAGGTCGCAGCCATGGGAAAGTTGACAGTTAAGCCTATCTAGTGACAACCCATCATAGGCTAGCTGGGTGATCTTGCAACTTTTATCATGCCGGAGTTTGATTTTCACCATAGGGTTTCATTGATCGCGTACTCGGCAACTTGTATCAAGCAGGATTTCTACTTTCCCCTTAGCGCTTCATTGATCGTGTACTCTTGAGTGTAGCTCGGGCTGAGAATGACGCAGCCATGGGAAAGTTGACAGTTAAGCCTATCTAGTGACAGCCCATCATAGGCTAGCTGGGTGAGCTTGCAACTTGTACCATGTCGGAGTTTGATTTTCCCCATAGGGTTTCATTGATCGTGTACTCTTGAGTGTAGCTCGGGCTGAGAAGGTCGCAGCCATGGGAAAGTTGACAGTTAAGCCTATCTAGTGACAACCCATCATAGGCTAGCTGGGTGATCTTGTAACTTGTATCATGCCGGAGTTTGATTTTCACCATAGGGTTTCATTGATCGCTTACTCGGCAACTTGTATCAAGCAGGATTTCTACTTTCCCCTTAGCGCTTCATTGATCGTGTACTCTTGAGTGTAGCTCGGGCTGAGAATGACGCAGCCATGGGAAAGTTGACAGTTAAGCCTATCTAGTGACAGCCCATCATAGGCTAGCTGGGTGAGCTTGCAACTTGTACCATGTCGGAGTTTGATTTTCCCCATAGGGTTTCATTGATCGTGTACTCTTGAGTGTAGCTCGGGCTGAGAAGGTCGCAGCCATGGGAAAGTTGACAGTTAAGCCTATCTAGTGACAACCCATCATAGGCTAGCTGGGTGATCTTGTAACTTGTATCATGCCGGAGTTTGATTTTCACCATAGGGTTTCATTGATCGCTTACTCGGCACCTTGTATCAAGCAGGATTTCTACTTTCCCCTTAGCGCTTCATTGATCGTGTACTCTTGAGTGTAGCTCGGGCTGAGAATGACGCAGCCATGGGAAAGTTGACAGTTAAGCCTATCTAGTGTCAGCCCATCATAGGCTAGCTGGGTGAGCTTGCAACTTGTACCATGTCGGAGTTTGATTTTCCCCATAGGGTTTCATTGATCGTGTACTCTTGAGTGTAGCTCGGGCTGAGAAGGTCGCAGCCATGGGAAAGTTGACAGTTAAGCCTATCTAGTGACAACCCATCATAGGCTAGCTGGGTGATCTTGTAACTTGTATCATGCCGGAGTTTGATTTTCACCATAGGGTTTCATTGATCGCTTACTCGGCAACTTGTATCAAGCAGGATTTCTACTTTTCCCTTAGCGCTTCATTGATCGTGTACTCTTGAGTGTAGATCGGGCTGAGAATGACGCAGCCATGGGAAAGTTGACAGTTAAGCCTATCTAGTGACAGCCCATCATAGGCTAGCTGGGTGATCTTGCAACTTGTACCATGTCGGAGTTTGATTTTCCCCATACGGTTTCATTGATCGTGTACTCTTGAGTGTAGCTCGGGCTGAGAAGGTTGCAGCCATGGGAAAGTTGACAGTTAAGCCTATCTAGTGACAACCCATCATAGGCTAGCTGGGTGATCTTGCAACTTTTATCATGCCGGAGTTTGATTTTCACCATAGGGTTTCATTGATCGCTTACTCGGCAACTTGTATCAAGCAGGATTTCTACTTTCCCCTTAGCGCTTCATTGATCGTGTACTCTTGAGTGTAGATCGGGCTGAGAATGACGCAGCCATGGGAAAGTTGACAGTTAAGCCTATCTAGTGACAGCCCATCATAGGCTAGCTGGGTGATCTTGCAACTTGTACCATGTCGGAGTTTGATTTTCCCCATACGGTTTCATTGATCGTGTACTCTTGAGTGTAGCTCGGGCTGAGAAGGTCGCAGCCATGGGAAAGTTGACAGTTAAGCCTATCTAGTGACAACCCATCATAGGCTAGCTGGGTGATCTTGCAACTTGTATCATGCCGGAGTTTGATTTTCACCATAGGGTTTCATTGATCGCTTACTCGGCAACTTGTATCAAGCAGAATTTCTACTTTCCCCTTAGCGCTTCATTGATCGTGTACTCTTGAGTGTAGATCGGGCTGAGAATGACGCAGCCATAGGAAAGTTGACAGTTAAGCCTATCTAGTGACAGCCCATCATAGGCTAGCTGGGTGAGCTTACAACTTGTACCATGTCGGAGTTTGATTTTCCCCATAGGGTTTCATTGATCGTGTACTGTTGAGTGTACCTCGGGCTGAGAAGGTCGCAGCCATGGGAAAGTTGACAGTTAAGCCTATCTAGTGACAACCCATCATAGGCTAGCTGGGTGATCTTGCAACTTGTATCATGCCGGAGTTTGATTTTCACCATAGGGTTTTATTGATCGCTTACTCGGCAACTTGTATGAAGCAGGATTTCTACTTTCCCCTTAGCGCTTCATTGATCGTGTACTCTTGAGTGTAGCTCGGGCTGAGAATGACGCAGCCATGGGAAAGTTGACAGTTAAGACTATCTAGTGACAGCCCATCATAGGCTAGCTGGGTGATCTTGCAACTTGTACCATGTCGGAGTTTGATTTTCCCCATAGGGTTTCATTGATCGTGTACTCTTGAGTGTAGCTCGGGCTGAGAAGGTCGCAGCCATGGGAAAGTTGACAGTTAAGCGTATCTAGTGACAGCCCATCATAGGCTAGCTGGGTGATCTTGCAACTTGTACCATGTCGGAGTTTGATTTTCCCCATAGGGTTTCATTGATCGTGTACTCTTGAGTGTAGCTCGGGCTGAGAAGGTTGCAGCCATGGGAAAGTTGACAGTTAAGCCTATCTAGTGACAACCCATCATAGGCTAGCTGGGTGATCTTGCAACTTTTATCATGCCGGAGTTTGATTTTCACCATAGGGTTTCATTGATCGCTTACTCGGCAACTTGTATGAAGCAGGATTTCTACTTTCCCCTTAGCGCTTCATTGATCGTGTACTCTTGAGTGTAGCTCGGGCTGAGAAGGTTGCAGCCATGGGAAAGTTGACAGTTAAGCCTATCTAGTGACAACCCATCATAGGCTAGCTGGGTGATCTTGCAACTTTTATCATGCCGGAGTTTGATTTTCACCATAGGGTTTCATTGATCGCTTACTCGGCAACTTGTATCAAGCAGGATTTCTACTTTCCCCTTAGCGCTTCATTGATCGTGTACTCTTGAGTGTAGCTCGGGCTGAGAATGACGCAGCCATGGGAAAGTTGACAGTTAAGCCTATCTAGTGACAGCCCATCATAGGCTAGCTGGGTGAGCTTGCAACTTGTACCATGTCGGAGTTTGATTTTCCCCATAGGGTTTCATTGATCGTGTACTCTTGAGTGTAGCTCGGGCTGAGAAGGTCGCAGCCATGGGAAAGTTGACAGTTAAGCCTATCTAGTGACAACCCATCATAGGCTAGCTGGGTGATCTTGTAACTTGTATCATGCCGGAGTTTGATTTTCACCATAGGGTTTCATTGATCGCTTACTCGGCAACTTGTATCAAGCAGGATTTCTACTTTCCCCTTAGCGCTTCATTGATCGTGTACTCTTGAGTGTAGATCGGGCTGAGAATGACGCAGCCATGGGAAAGTTGACAGTTAAGCCTATCTAGTGACAGCCCATCATAGGCTAGCTGGGTGATCTTGCAACTTGTACCATGTCGGAGTATGATTTTCCCCATACGGTTTCATTGATCGTGTACTCTTGAGTGTAGCTCGGGCTGAGAAGGTCGCAGCCATGGGAAAGTTGACAGTTAAGCCTATCTAGTGACAGCCCATCATAGGCTAGCTGAGTGATCTTGCAACTTGTACCATGTCGGAGTTTGATTTTCCCCATAGGGTTTCATTGATCGTGTACTCTTGAGTGTAGCTCGGGCTGAGAAGGTTGCAGCCATGGGAAAGTTGACAGTTAAGCCTATCTAGTGACAACCCATCATAGGCTAGCTGGGTGATCTTGCAACTTTTATCATGCCGGAGTTTGATTTTCACCATAGGGTTTCATTGATCGCTTACTCGGCAACTTGTATGAAGCAGGATTTCTACTTTCCCCTTAGCGCTTCATTGATCGTGTACTCTTGAGTGTAGCTCGGGCTGAGAATGACGCAGCCATGGGAAAGTTGACAGTTAAGCCTATCTAGTGACAGCCCATCATAGGCTAGCTGGGTGAGCTTGCAACTTGTACCATGTCGGAGTTTGATTTTCCCCATAGGGTTTCATTGATCGTGTACTCTTGAGTGTAGCTCGGGCTGAGAATTTCGCAGCCATGGGAAAGTTGACAGTTAAGCCTATCTAGTGACACCCCATCATAGGCTAGCTGGGTGATCTTGCAACTTTTATCATGCCGGAGTTTGATTTTCACCATAGGGTTTCATTGATCGCTTACTCGGCAACTTGTATGAAGCAGGATTTCTACTTTCCCCTTAGCGCTTCATTGATCGTGTACTCTTGAGTGTAGCTCGGGCTGAGAATGACGCAGCCATGGGAAAGTTGACAGTTAAGCCTATCTAGTGACAGCCCATCATAGGCTAGCTGGGTGAGCTTGCAACTTGTACCATGTCGGAGTTTGATTTTCCCCATAGGGTTTCATTGATCGTGTACTCTTGAGTGTAGCTCGGGCTGAGAAGGTCGCAGCCATGGGAAAGTTGACAGTTAAGCCTATCTAGTGACAACCCATCATAGGCTAGCTGGGTGATCTTGCAACTTTTATCATGCCGGAGTTTGATTTTCACCATAGGGTTTCATTGATCGCTTACTCGGCAACTTGTATGAAGCAGGATTTCTACTTTCCCCTTAGCGCTTCATTGATCGTGTACTCTTGAGTGTAGCTCGGGCTGAGAATGACGCAGCCATGGGAAAGTTGACAGTTAAGCCTATCTAGTGACAGCCCATCATAGGCTAGCTGGGTGAGCTTGCAACTTGTACCATGTCGGAGTTTGATTTTCCCCATAGGGTTTCATTGATCGTGTACTCTTGAGTGTAGCTCGGGCTGAGAAGGTCGCAGCCATGGGAAAGTTGACAGTTAAGCCTATCTAGTGACAACCCATCATAGGCTAGCTGGGTGATCTTGCAACTTTTATCATGCCGGAGTTTGATTTTCACCATAGGGTTTCATTGATCGCTTACTCGGCAACTTGTATGAAGCAGGATTTCTACTTTCCCCTTAGCGCTTCATTGATCGTGTACTCTTGAGTGTAGCTCGGGCTGAGAATGACGCAGCCATGGGAAAGTTGACAGTTAAGCCTATCTAGTGACAGCCCATCATAGGCTAGCTGGGTGAGCTTGCAACTTGTACCATGTCGGAGTTTGATTTTCCCCATAGGGTTTCATTGATCGTGTACTCTTGAGTGTAGCTCGGGCTGAGAAGGTCGCAGCCATGGGAAAGTTGACAGTTAAGCCTATCTAGTGACAACCCATCATAGGCTAGCTGGGTGATCTTGTAACTTGTATCATGCCGGAGTTTGATTTTCACCATAGGGTTTCATTGATCGCTTACTCGGCAACTTGTATCAAGCAGGATTTCTACTTTCCCCTTAGCGCTTCATTGATCGTGTACTCTTGAGTGTAGATCGGGCTGAGAATGACGCAGCCATGGGAAAGTTGACAGTTAAGCCTATCTAGTGACAGCCCATCATAGGCTAGCTGGGTGATCTTGCAACTTGTACCATGTCGGAGTTTGATTTTCCCCATACGGTTTCACTGATCGTGTACTCTTGAGTGTAGCTCGGGCTGAGAATTTCGCAGCCATGGGAAAGTTGACAGTTAAGCCTATCTAGTGACAACCCATCATAGGCTAGCTGGGTGATCTTGCAACTTTTATCATGCCGGAGTTTGATTTTCACCATAGGGTTTCATTGATCGCTTACTCGGCAACTTGTATGAAGCAGGATTTCTACTTTCCCCTTAGCGCTTCATTGATCGTGTACTCTTGAGTGTAGCTCGGGCTGAGAATGACGCAGCCATGGGAAAGTTGACAGTTAAGCCTATCTAGTGACAGCCCATCATAGGCTAGCTGGGTGAGCTTGCAACTTGTACCATGTCGGAGTTTGATTTTCCCCATAGGGTTTCATTGATCGTGTACTCTTGAGTGTAGCTCGGGCTGAGAAGGTCGCAGCCATGGGAAAGTTGACAGTTAAGCCTATCTAGTGACAACCCATCATAGGCTAGCTGGGTGATCTTGCAACTTTTATCATGCCGGAGTTTGATTTTCACCATAGGGTTTCATTGATCGCTTACTCGGCAACTTGTATGAAGCAGGATTTCTACTTTCCCCTTAGCGCTTCATTGATCGTGTACTCTTGAGTGTAGCTCGGGCTGAGAATGACGCAGCCATGGGAAAGTTGACAGTTAAGCCTATCTAGTGACAGCCCATCATAGGCTAGCTGGGTGAGCTTGCAACTTGTACCATGTCGGAGTTTGATTTTCCCCATAGGGTTTCATTGATCGTGTACTCTTGAGTGTAGCTCGGGCTGAGAAGGTCGCAGCCATGGGAAAGTTGACAGTTAAGCCTATCTAGTGACAACCCATCATAGGCTAGCTGGGTGATCTTGTAACTTGTATCATGCCGGAGTTTGATTTTCACCATAGGGTTTCATTGATCGCTTACTCGGCAACTTGTATCAAGCAGGATTTCTACTTTCCCCTTAGCGCTTCATTGATCGTGTACTCTTGAGTGTAGATCGGGCTGAGAATGACGCAGCCATGGGAAAGTTGACAGTTAAGCCTATCTAGTGACAGCCCATCATAGGCTAGCTGGGTGATCTTGCAACTTGTACCATGTCGGAGTTTGATTTTCCCCATACGGTTTCACTGATCGTGTACTCTTGAGTGTAGCTCGGGCTGAGAATTTCGCAGCCATGGGAAAGTTGACAGTTAAGCCTATCTAGTGACAACCCATCATAGGCTAGCTGGGTGATCTTGCAACTTGTATCATGCCGGAGTTTGATTTTCACCATAGGGTTTCATTGATCGCTTACTCGGCAACTTTTATCAAGCAGGATTTCTACTTTCCCCTTAGCGCTTCATTGATCGTGTACTCTTGAGTGTAGCTCGGGCTGAGAATGACGCAGCCATGGGAAAGTTGACAGTTAAGCCTATCTAGTGACAGCCCATCATAGGCTAGCTGGGTGAGCTTGCAACTTGTACCATGTCGGAGTTTGATTTTCCCCATAGGGTTTCATTGATCGTGTACTCTTGAGTGTAGCTCGGGCTGAGAAGGTCGCAGACATGGGAAAGTTGACAGTTAAGCCTATCTAGTGACAACCCATCATAGGCTAGCTGGGTGATCTTGTAACTTGTATCATGCCGGAGTTTGATTTTCACCATAGGGTTTCATTGATCGCTTACTCGGCAACTTGTATCAAGCAGGATTTCTACTTTCCCCTTAGCGCTTCATTGATCGTGTACTCTTGAGTGTAGATCGGGCTGAGAATGACGCAGCCATGGGAAAGTTGACAGTTAAGCCTATCTAGTGACAGCCCATCATAGGCTAGCTGGGTGATCTTGCAACTTGTACCATGTCGGAGTTTGATTTTCCCCATACGGTTTCACTGATCGTGTACTCTTGAGTGTAGCTCGGGCTGAGAATTTCGCAGCCATGGGAAAGTTGACAGTTAAGCCTATCTAGTGACAACCCATCATAGGCTAGCTGGGTGATCTTGCAACTTTTATCATGCCGGAGTTTGATTTTCACCATAGGGTTTCATTGATCGCTTACTCGGCAACTTGTATGAAGCAGGATTTCTACTTTCCCCTTAGCGCTTCATTGATCGTGTACTCTTGAGTGTAGCTCGGGCTGAGAATGACGCAGCCATGGGAAAGTTGACAGTTAAGCCTATCTAGTGACAGCCCATCATAGGCTAGCTGGGTGAGCTTGCAACTTGTACCATGTCGGAGTTTGATTTTCCCCATAGGGTTTCATTGATCGTGTACTCTTGAGTGTAGCTCGGGCTGAGAAGGTCGCAGCCATGGGAAAGTTGACAGTTAAGCCTATCTAGTGACAACCCATCATAGGCTAGCTGGGTGATCTTGTAACTTGTATCATGCCGGAGTTTGATTTTCACCATAGGGTTTCATTGATCGCTTACTCGGCAACTTGTATCAAGCAGGATTTCTACTTTCCCCTTAGCGCTTCATTGATCGTGTACTCTTGAGTGTAGATCGGGCTGAGAATGACGCAGCCATGGGAAAGTTGACAGTTAAGCCTATCTAGTGACTGCCCATCATAGGCTAGCTGGGTGATCTTGCAACTTGTACCATGTCGGAGTTTGATTTTCCCCATACGGTTTCATTGATCGTGTACTCTTGAGTGTAGCTCGGGCTGAGAAGGTCGCAGCCATGGGAAAGTTGACAGTTAAGCCTATCTAGTGACAGCCCATCATAGGCTAGCTGGGTGATCTTGCAACTTGTACCATGTCGGAGTTTGATTTTCCCCATAGGGTTTCATTGATCGTGTACTCTTGAGTGTAGCTCGGGCTGAGAAGGTCGCAGCCATGGGAAAGTTGACAGTTAAGCCTATCTAGTGACAACCCATCATAGGCTAGCTGGGTGATCTTGTAACTTGTACCATGTCGGAGTTTGATTTTCCCCATAGGGTTTCATTGATCGTGTACTCTTGAGTGTAGCTCGAGCTGAGAAGGTCGCAGCCATGGGAAAGTTGACAGTTAAGCCTATCTAGTGACAACCCATCATAGGCTAGCTGGGTGATCTTGCAACTTTTATCATGCCGGAGTTTGATTTTCACCATAGGGTTTCATTGATCGCGTACTCGGCAACTTGTATCAAGCAGGATTTCTACTTTCCCCTTAGCGCTTCATTGATCGTGTACTCTTGAGTGTAGCTCGGGCTGAGAATGACGCAGCCATGGGAAAGTTGACAGTTAAGCCTATCTAGTGACAGCCCATCATAGGCTAGCTGGGTGAGCTTGCAACTTGTACCATGTCGGAGTTTGATTTTCCCCATAGGGTTTCATTGATCGTGTACTCTTGAGTGTAGCTCGGGCTGAGAAGGTCGCAGCCATGGGAAAGTTGACAGTTAAGCCTATCTAGTGACAACCCATCATAGGCTAGCTGGGTGATCTTGTAACTTGTATCATGCCGGAGTTTGATTTTCACCATAGGGTTTCATTGATCGCTTACTCGGCAACTTGTATCAAGCAGGATTTCTACTTTCCCCTTAGCGCTTCATTGATCGTGTACTCTTGAGTGTAGCTCGGGCTGAGAATGACGCAGCCATGGGAAAGTTGACAGTTAAGCCTATCTAGTGACAGCCCATCATAGGCTAGCTGGGTGAGCTTGCAACTTGTACCATGTCGGAGTTTGATTTTCCCCATAGGGTTTCATTGATCGTGTACTCTTGAGTGCAGCTCGGGCTGAGAAGGTCGCAGCCATGGGAAAGTTGACAGTTAAGCCTATCTAGTGACAACCCATCATAGGCTAGCTGGGTGATCTTGTAACTTGTATCATGCCGGAGTTTGATTTTCACCATAGGGTTTCATTGATCGCTTACTCGGCACCTTGTATCAAGCAGGATTTCTACTTTCCCCTTAGCGCTTCATTGATCGTGTACTCTTGAGTGTAGCTCGGGCTGAGAATGACGCAGCCATGGGAAAGTTGACAGTTAAGCCTATCTAGTGTCAGCCCATCATAGGCTAGCTGGGTGAGCTTGCAACTTGTACCATGTCGGAGTTTGATTTTCCCCATAGGGTTTCATTGATCGTGTACTCTTGAGTGTAGCTCGGGCTGAGAAGGTCGCAGCCATGGGAAAGTTGACAGTTAAGCCTATCTAGTGACAACCCATCATAGGCTAGCTGGGTGATCTTGTAACTTGTATCATGCCGGAGTTTGATTTTCACCATAGGGTTTCATTGATCGCTTACTCGGCAACTTGTATCAAGCAGGATTTCTACTTTTCCCTTAGCGCTTCATTGATCGTGTACTCTTGAGTGTAGATCGGGCTGAGAATGACGCAGCCATGGGAAAGTTGACAGTTAAGCCTATCTAGTGACAGCCCATCATAGGCTAGCTGGGTGATCTTGCAACTTGTACCATGTCGGAGTTTGATTTTCCCCATACGGTTTCATTGATCGTGTACTCTTGAGTGTAGCTCGGGCTGAGAAGGTCGCAGCCATGGGAAAGTTGACAGTTAAGCCTATCTAGTGACAGCCCATCATAGGCTAGCTGGGTGATCTTGCAACTTGTACCATGTCGGAGTTTGATTTTCCCCATAGGGTTTCATTGATCGTGTACTCTTGAGTGTAGCTCGGGCTGAGAAGGTCGCAGCCATGGGAAAGTTGACAGTTAAGCCTATCTAGTGACAACCCATCATAGGCTAGCTGGGTGATCTTGTAACTTGTACCATGTCGGAGTTTGATTTTCCCCATAGGGTTTCATTGATCGTGTACTCTTGAGTGTAGCTCGAGCTGAGAAGGTCGCAGCCATGGGAAAGTTGACAGTTAAGCCTATCTAGTGACAACCCATCATAGGCTAGCTGGGTGATCTTGCAACTTTTATCATGCCGGAGTTTGATTTTCACCATAGGGTTTCATTGATCGCGTACTCGGCAACTTGTATCAAGCAGGATTTCTACTTTCCCCTTAGCGCTTCATTGATCGTGTACTCTTGAGTGTAGCTCGGGCTGAGAATGACGCAGCCATGGGAAAGTTGACAGTTAAGCCTATCTAGTGACAGCCCATCATAGGCTAGCTGGGTGAGCTTGCAACTTGTACCATGTCGGAGTTTGATTTTCCCCATAGGGTTTCATTGATCGTGTACTCTTGAGTGTAGCTCGGGCTGAGAAGGTCGCAGCCATGGGAAAGTTGACAGTTAAGCCTATCTAGTGACAACCCATCATAGGCTAGCTGGGTGATCTTGTAACTTGTATCATGCCGGAGTTTGATTTTCCCCATAGGGTTTCATTGATCGTGTACTCTTGAGTGTAGCTCGGGCTGAGAAGGTCGCAGCCATGGGAAAGTTGACAGTTAAGCCTATCTAGTGACAACCCATCATAGGCTAGCTGGGTGATCTTGCAACTTGTATCATGCCGGAGTTTGATTTTCACCATAGGGTTTCATTGATCGCTTACTCGGCAACTTGTATCAAGCAGGATTTCTACTTTCCCCTTAGCGCTTCATTGATCGTGTACTCTTGAGTGTAGCTCGGGCTGAGAATGACGCAGCCATGGGAAAGTTGACAGTTAAGCCTATCTAGTGACAGCCCATCATAGGCTAGCTGGGTGAGCTTGCAACTTGTACCATGTCGGAGTTTGATTTTCCCCATAGGGTTTCATTGATCGTGTACTCTTGAGTGTAGCTCGGGCTGAGAAGGTCGCAGACATGGGAAAGTTGACAGTTAAGCCTATCTAGTGACAACCCATCATAGGCTAGCTGGGTGATCTTGTAACTTGTATCATGCCGGAGTTTGATTTTCACCATAGGGTTTCATTGATCGCTTACTCGGCAACTTGTATCAAGCAGGATTTCTACTTTCCCCTTAGCGCTTCATTGATCGTGTACTCTTGAGTGTAGATCGGGCTGAGAATGACGCAGCCATGGGAAAGTTGACAGTTAAGCCTATCTAGTGACAGCCCATCATAGGCTAGCTGGGTGATCTTGCAACTTGTACCATGTCGGAGTTTGATTTTCCCCATACGGTTTCACTGATCGTGTACTCTTGAGTGTAGCTCGGGCTGAGAATTTCGCAGCCATGGGAAAGTTGACAGTTAAGCCTATC
Source organism: Leptodactylus fuscus (assembly GCF_031893055.1). NCBI lineage: Eukaryota > Metazoa > Chordata > Amphibia > Anura > Leptodactylidae > Leptodactylus > Leptodactylus fuscus. Next base: position 132,120 of record NW_027440313.1, read on the forward strand.
TAGTGACAACCCATCATAGGCTAGCTGGGTGATCTTGCAACTTTTATCATGCCGGAGTTTGATTTTCACCATAGGGTTTCATTGATCGCTTACTCGGCAACTTGTATGAAGCAGGATTTCTACTTTCCCCTTAGCGCTTCATTGATCGTGTACTCTTGAGTGTAGCTCGGGCTGAGAATGACGCAGCCATGGGAAAGTTGACAGTTAAGCCTATCTAGTGACAGCCCATCATAGGCTAGCTGGGTGAGCTTGCAACTTGTACCATGTCGGAGTTTGATTTTCCCCATAGGGTTTCATTGATCGTGTACTCTTGAGTGTAGCTCGGGCTGAGAAGGTCGCAGCCATGGGAAAGTTGACAGTTAAGCCTATCTAGTGACAACCCATCATAGGCTAGCTGGGTGATCTTGTAACTTGTATCATGCCGGAGTTTGATTTTCACCATAGGGTTTCATTGATCGCTTACTCGGCAACTTGTATCAAGCAGGATTTCTACTTTCCCCTTAGCGCTTCATTGATCGTGTACTCTTGAGTGTAGATCGGGCTGAGAATGACGCAGCCATGGGAAAGTTGACAGTTAAGCCTATCTAGTGACTGCCCATCATAGGCTAGCTGGGTGATCTTGCAACTTGTACCATGTCGGAGTTTGATTTTCCCCATACGGTTTCATTGATCGTGTACTCTTGAGTGTAGCTCGGGCTGAGAAGGTCGCAGCCATGGGAAAGTTGACAGTTAAGCCTATCTAGTGACAGCCCATCATAGGCTAGCTGGGTGATCTTGCAACTTGTACCATGTCGGAGTTTGATTTTCCCCATAGGGTTTCATTGATCGTGTACTCTTGAGTGTAGCTCGGGCTGAGAAGGTCGCAGCCATGGGAAAGTTGACAGTTAAGCCTATCTAGTGACAACCCATCATAGGCTAGCTGGGTGATCTTGTAACTTGTACCATGTCGGAGTTTGATTTTCCCCATAGGGTTTCATTGATCGTGTACTCTTGAGTGTAGCTCGAGCTGAGAAGGTCGCAGCCATGGGAAAGTTGACAGTTAAGCCTATCTAGTGACAACCCATCATAGGCTAGCTGGGTGATCTTGCAACTTTTATCATGCCGGAGTTTGATTTTCACCATAGGGTTTCATTGATCGCGTACTCGGCAACTTGTATCAAGCAGGATTTCTACTTTCCCCTTAGCGCTTCATTGATCGTGTACTCTTGAGTGTAGCTCGGGCTGAGAATGACGCAGCCATGGGAAAGTTGACAGTTAAGCCTATCTAGTGACAGCCCATCATAGGCTAGCTGGGTGAGCTTGCAACTTGTACCATGTCGGAGTTTGATTTTCCCCATAGGGTTTCATTGATCGTGTACTCTTGAGTGTAGCTCGGGCTGAGAAGGTCGCAGCCATGGGAAAGTTGACAGTTAAGCCTATCTAGTGACAACCCATCATAGGCTAGCTGGGTGATCTTGTAACTTGTATCATGCCGGAGTTTGATTTTCACCATAGGGTTTCATTGATCGCTTACTCGGCAACTTGTATCAAGCAGGATTTCTACTTTCCCCTTAGCGCTTCATTGATCGTGTACTCTTGAGTGTAGCTCGGGCTGAGAATGACGCAGCCATGGGAAAGTTGACAGTTAAGCCTATCTAGTGACAGCCCATCATAGGCTAGCTGGGTGAGCTTGCAACTTGTACCATGTCGGAGTTTGATTTTCCCCATAGGGTTTCATTGATCGTGTACTCTTGAGTGCAGCTCGGGCTGAGAAGGTCGCAGCCATGGGAAAGTTGACAGTTAAGCCTATCTAGTGACAACCCATCATAGGCTAGCTGGGTGATCTTGTAACTTGTATCATGCCGGAGTTTGATTTTCACCATAGGGTTTCATTGATCGCTTACTCGGCACCTTGTATCAAGCAGGATTTCTACTTTCCCCTTAGCGCTTCATTGATCGTGTACTCTTGAGTGTAGCTCGGGCTGAGAATGACGCAGCCATGGGAAAGTTGACAGTTAAGCCTATCTAGTGTCAGCCCATCATAGGCTAGCTGGGTGAGCTTGCAACTTGTACCATGTCGGAGTTTGATTTTCCCCATAGGGTTTCATTGATCGTGTACTCTTGAGTGTAGCTCGGGCTGAGAAGGTCGCAGCCATGGGAAAGTTGACAGTTAAGCCTATCTAGTGACAACCCATCATAGGCTAGCTGGGTGATCTTGTAACTTGTATCATGCCGGAGTTTGATTTTCACCATAGGGTTTCATTGATCGCTTACTCGGCAACTTGTATCAAGCAGGATTTCTACTTTTCCCTTAGCGCTTCATTGATCGTGTACTCTTGAGTGTAGATCGGGCTGAGAATGACGCAGCCATGGGAAAGTTGACAGTTAAGCCTATCTAGTGACAGCCCATCATAGGCTAGCTGGGTGATCTTGCAACTTGTACCATGTCGGAGTTTGATTTTCCCCATACGGTTTCATTGATCGTGTACTCTTGAGTGTAGCTCGGGCTGAGAAGGTCGCAGCCATGGGAAAGTTGACAGTTAAGCCTATCTAGTGACAGCCCATCATAGGCTAGCTGGGTGATCTTGCAACTTGTACCATGTCGGAGTTTGATTTTCCCCATAGGGTTTCATTGATCGTGTACTCTTGAGTGTAGCTCGGGCTGAGAAGGTCGCAGCCATGGGAAAGTTGACAGTTAAGCCTATCTAGTGACAACCCATCATAGGCTAGCTGGGTGATCTTGTAACTTGTACCATGTCGGAGTTTGATTTTCCCCATAGGGTTTCATTGATCGTGTACTCTTGAGTGTAGCTCGAGCTGAGAAGGTCGCAGCCATGGGAAAGTTGACAGTTAAGCCTATCTAGTGACAACCCATCATAGGCTAGCTGGGTGATCTTGCAACTTTTATCATGCCGGAGTTTGATTTTCACCATAGGGTTTCATTGATCGCGTACTCGGCAACTTGTATCAAGCAGGATTTCTACTTTCCCCTTAGCGCTTCATTGATCGTGTACTCTTGAGTGTAGCTCGGGCTGAGAATGACGCAGCCATGGGAAAGTTGACAGTTAAGCCTATCTAGTGACAGCCCATCATAGGCTAGCTGGGTGAGCTTGCAACTTGTACCATGTCGGAGTTTGATTTTCCCCATAGGGTTTCATTGATCGTGTACTCTTGAGTGTAGCTCGGGCTGAGAAGGTCGCAGCCATGGGAAAGTTGACAGTTAAGCCTATCTAGTGACAACCCATCATAGGCTAGCTGGGTGATCTTGTAACTTGTATCATGCCGGAGTTTGATTTTCACCATAGGGTTTCATTGATCGCTTACTCGGCAACTTGTATCAAGCAGGATTTCTACTTTCCCCTTAGCGCTTCATTGATCGTGTACTCTTGAGTGTAGATCGGGCTGAGAATGACGCAGCCATGGGAAAGTTGACAGTTAAGCCTATCTAGTGACAGCCCATCATAGGCTAGCTGGGTGATCTTGCAACTTGTACCATGTCGGAGTTTGATTTTCCCCATAGGGTTTCATTGATCGTGTACTCTTGAGTGTAGCTCGGGCTGAGAAGGTCGCAGCCATGGGAAAGTTGACAGTTAAGCCTATCTAGTGACAACCCATCATAGGCTAGCTGGGTGATCTTGCAACTTTTATCATGCCGGAGTTTGATTTTCACCATAGGGTTTCATTGATCGCTTACTCGGCAACTTGTATGAAGCAGGATTTCTACTTTCCCCTTAGCGCTTCATTGATCGTGTACTCTTGAGTGTAGCTCGGGCTGAGAATGACGCAGCCATGGGAAAGTTGACAGTTAAGCCTATCTAGTGACAGCCCATCATAGGCTAGCTGGGTGAGCTTGCAACTTGTACCATGTCGGAGTTTGATTTTCCCCATAGGGTTTCATTGATCGTGTACTCTTGAGTGTAGCTCGGGCTGAGAAGGTCGCAGCCATGGGAAAGTTGACAGTTAAGCCTATCTAGTGACAACCCATCATAGGCTAGCTGGGTGATCTTGTAACTTGTATCATGCCGGAGTTTGATTTTCACCATAGGGTTTCATTGATCGCTTACTCGGCAACTTGTATCAAGCAGGATTTCTACTTTCCCCTTAGCGCTTCATTGATCGTGTACTCTTGAGTGTAGATCGGGCTGAGAATGACGCAGCCATGGGAAAGTTGACAGTTAAGCCTATCTAGTGACAGCCCATCATAGGCTAGCTGGGTGAGCTTGCAACTTGTACCATGTCGGAGTTTGATTTTCCCCATACGGTTTCACTGATCGTGTACTCTTGAGTGTAGCTCGGGCTGAGAATTTCGCAGCCATGGGAAAGTTGACAGTTAAGCCTATCTAGTGACAACCCATCATAGGCTAGCTGGGTGATCTTGCAACTTTTATCATGCCGGAGTTTGATTTTCACCATAGGGTTTCATTGATCGCTTACTCGGCAACTTGTATGAAGCAGGATTTCTACTTTCCCCTTAGCGCTTCATTGATCGTGTACTCTTGAGTGTAGCTCGGGCTGAGAATGACGCAGCCATGGGAAAGTTGACAGTTAAGCCTATCTAGTGACAGCCCATCATAGGCTAGCTGGGTGAGCTTGCAACTTGTACCATGTCGGAGTTTGATTTTCCCCATAGGGTTTCATTGATCGTGTACTCTTGAGTGTAGCTCGGGCTGAGAAGGTCGCAGCCATGGGAAAGTTGACAGTTAAGCCTATCTAGTGACAACCCATCATAGGCTAGCTGGGTGATCTTGCAACTTTTATCATGCCGGAGTTTGATTTTCACCATAGGGTTTCATTGATCGCTTACTCGGCAACTTGTATGAAGCAGGATTTCTACTTTCCCCTTAGCGCTTCATTGATCGTGTACTCTTGAGTGTAGCTCGGGCTGAGAATGACGCAGCCATGGGAAAGTTGACAGTTAAGCCTATCTAGTGACAGCCCATCATAGGCTAGCTGGGTGAGCTTGCAACTTGTACCATGTCGGAGTTTGATTTTCCCCATAGGGTTTCATTGATCGTGTACTCTTGAGTGTAGCTCGAGCTGAGAAGGTCGCAGCCATGGGAAAGTTGACAGTTAAGCCTATCTAGTGACAACCCATCATAGGCTAGCTGGGTGATCTTGCAACTTTTATCATGCCGGAGTTTGATTTTCACCATAGGGTTTCATTGATCGCGTACTCGGCAACTTGTATCAAGCAGGATTTCTACTTTCCCCTTAGCGCTTCATTGATCGTGTACTCTTGAGTGTAGCTCGGGCTGAGAATGACGCAGCCATGGGAAAGTTGACAGTTAAGCCTATCTAGTGACAGCCCATCATAGGCTAGCTGGGTGAGCTTGCAACTTGTACCATGTCGGAGTTTGATTTTCCCCATAGGGTTTCATTGATCGTGTACTCTTGAGTGTAGCTCGGGCTGAGAAGGTCGCAGCCATGGGAAAGTTGACAGTTAAGCCTATCTAGTGACAACCCATCATAGGCTAGCTGGGTGATCTTGTAACTTGTATCATGCCGGAGTTTGATTTTCACCATAGGGTTTCATTGATCGCTTACTCGGCAACTTGTATCAAGCAGGATTTCTACTTTCCCCTTAGCGCTTCATTGATCGTGTACTCTTGAGTGTAGCTCGGGCTGAGAATGACGCAGCCATGGGAAAGTTGACAGTTAAGCCTATCTAGTGACAGCCCATCATAGGCTAGCTGGGTGAGCTTGCAACTTGTACCATGTCGGAGTTTGATTTTCCCCATAGGGTTTCATTGATCGTGTACTCTTGAGTGTAGCTCGGGCTGAGAAGGTCGCAGACATGGGAAAGTTGACAGTTAAGCCTATCTAGTGACAACCCATCATAGGCTAGCTGGGTGATCTTGTAACTTGTATCATGCCGGAGTTTGATTTTCACCATAGGGTTTCATTGATCGCTTACTCGGCACCTTGTATCAAGCAGGATTTCTACTTTCCCCTTAGCGCTTCATTGATCGTGTACTCTTGAGTGTAGCTCGGGCTGAGAATGACGCAGCCATGGGAAAGTTGACAGTTAAGCCTATCTAGTGTCAGCCCATCATAGGCTAGCTGGGTGAGCTTGCAACTTGTACCATGTCGGAGTTTGATTTTCCCCATAGGGTTTCATTGATCGTGTACTCTTGAGTGTAGCTCGGGCTGAGAAGGTCGCAGACATGGGAAAGTTGACAGTTAAGCCTATCTAGTGACAACCCATCATAGGCTAGCTGGGTGATCTTGTAACTTGTATCATGCCGGAGTTTGATTTTCACCATAGGGTTTCATTGATCGCTTACTCGGCACCTTGTATCAAGCAGGATTTCTACTTTCCCCTTAGCGCTTCATTGATCGTGTACTCTTGAGTGTAGCTCGGGCTGAGAATGACGCAGCCATGGGAAAGTTGACAGTTAAGCCTATCTAGTGTCAGCCCATCATAGGCTAGCTGGGTGAGCTTGCAACTTGTACCATGTCGGAGTTTGATTTTCCCCATAGGGTTTCATTGATCGTGTACTCTTGAGTGTAGCTCGGGCTGAGAAGGTCGCAGCCATGGGAAAGTTGACAGTTAAGCCTATCTAGTGACAACCCATCATAGGCTAGCTGGGTGATCTTGTAACTTGTATCATGCCGGAGTTTGATTTTCACCATAGGGTTTCATTGATCGCTTACTCGGCAACTTGTATCAAGCAGGATTTCTACTTTTCCCTTAGCGCTTCATTGATCGTGTACTCTTGAGTGTAGATCGGGCTGAGAATGACGCAGCCATGGGAAAGTTGACAGTTAAGCCTATCTAGTGACAGCCCATCATAGGCTAGCTGGGTGATCTTGCAACTTGTACCATGTCGGAGTTTGATTTTCCCCATACGGTTTCATTGATCGTGTACTCTTGAGTGTAGCTCGGGCTGAGAAGGTCGCAGCCATGGGAAAGTTGACAGTTAAGCCTATCTAGTGACAGCCCATCATAGGCTAGCTGGGTGATCTTGCAACTTGTACCATGTCGGAGTTTGATTTTCCCCATAGGGTTTCATTGATCGTGTACTCTTGAGTGTAGCTCGGGCTGAGAAGGTCGCAGCCATGGGAAAGTTGACAGTTAAGCCTATCTAGTGACAACCCATCATAGGCTAGCTGGGTGATCTTGTAACTTGTACCATGTCGGAGTTTGATTTTCCCCATAGGGTTTCATTGATCGTGTACTCTTAAATGTAGCTCGAGCTGAGAAGGTCGCAGCCATGGGAAAGTTGACAGTTAAGCCTATCTAGTGACAACCCATCATAGGCTAGCTGGGTGATCTTGCAACTTGTACCATGTCGGAGTTTGATTTTCCCCATAGGGTTTCATTGATCGTGTACTCTTGAGTGTAGCTCGGGCTGAGAAGGTCGCAGCCATGGGAAAGTTGACAGTTAAGCCTATCTAGTGACAACCCATCATAGGCTAGCTGGGTGATCTTGTAACTTGTACCATGTCGGAGTTTGATTTTCCCCATAGGGTTTCATTGATCGTGTACTCTTAAATGTAGCTCGAGCTGAGAAGGTCGCAGCCATGGGAAAGTTGACAGTTAAGCCTATCTAGTGACAACCCATCATAGGCTAGCTGGGTGATCTTGCAACTTTTATCATGCCGGAGTTTGATTTTCACCATAGGGTTTCATTGATCGCGTACTCGGCAACTTGTATCAAGCAGGATTTCTACTTTCCCCTTAGCGCTTCATTGATCGTGTACTCTTGAGTGTAGCTCGGGCTGAGAATGACGCAGCCATGGGAAAGTTGACAGTTAAGCCTATCTAGTGACAGCCCATCATAGGCTAGCTGGGTGAGCTTGCAACTTGTACCATGTCGGAGTTTGATTTTCCCCATAGGGTTTCATTGATCGTGTACTCTTGAGTGTAGCTCGGGCTGAGAAGGTCGCAGCCATGGGAAAGTTGACAGTTAAGCCTATCTAGTGACAACCCATCATAGGCTAGCTGGGTGATCTTGCAACTTGTATCATGCCGGAGTTTGATTTTCACCATAGGGTTTCATTGATCGCTTACTCGGCAACTTGTATCAAGCAGGATTTCTACTTTCCCCTTAGCGCTTCATTGATCGTGTACTCTTGAGTGTAGATCGGGCTGAGAATGACGCAGCCATGGGAAAGTTGACAGTTAAGCCTATCTAGTGACAGCCCATCATAGGCTAGCTGGGTGAGCTTGCAACTTGTACCATGTCGGAGTTTGATTTTCCCCATAGGGTTTCATTGATCGTGTACTCTTGAGTGTAGCTCGGGCTGAGAAGGTCGCAGACATGGGAAAGTTGACAGTTAAGCCTATCTAGTGACAACCCATCATAGGCTAGCTGGGTGATCTTGTAACTTGTATCATGCCGGAGTTTGATTTTCACCATAGGGTTTCATTGATCGCTTACTCGGCAACTTGTATCAAGCAGGATTTCTACTTTCCCCTTAGCGCTTCATTGATCGTGTACTCTTGAGTATAGATCGGGCTGAGAATGACGCAGCCATGGGAAAGTTGACAGTTAAGCCTATCTAGTGACAGCCCATCATAGGCTAGCTGGGTGATCTTGCAACTTGTACCATGTCGGAGTTTGATTTTCCCCATACGGTTTCACTGATCGTGTACTCTTGAGTGTAGCTCGGGCTGAGAATTTCGCAGCCATGGGAAAGTTGACAGTTAAGCCTATCTAGTGACAACCCATCATAGGCTAGCTGGGTGATCTTGCAACTTTTATCATGCCGGAGTTTGATTTTCACCATAGGGTTTCATTGATCGCTTACTCGGCAACTTGTATGAAGCAGGATTTCTACTTTCCCCTTAGCGCTTCATTGATCGTGTACTCTTGAGTGTAGCTCGGGCTGAGAATGACGCAGCCATGGGAAAGTTGACAGTTAAGCCTATCTAGTGACAGCCCATCATAGGCTAGCTGGGTGAGCTTGCAACTTGTACCATGTCGGAGTTTGATTTTCCCCATAGGGTTTCATTGATCGTGTACTCTTGAGTGTAGCTCGGGCTGAGAAGGTCGCAGCCATGGGAAAGTTGACAGTTAAGCCTATCTAGTGACAACCCATCATAGGCTAGCTGGGTGATCTTGCAACTTTTATCATGCCGGAGTTTGATTTTCACCATAGGGTTTCATTGATCGCTTACTCGGCAACTTGTATGAAGCAGGATTTCTACTTTCCCCTTAGCGCTTCATTGATCGTGTACTCTTGAGTGTAGCTCGGGCTGAGAATGACGCAGCCATGGGAAAGTTGACAGTTAAGCCTATCTAGTGACAGCCCATCATAGGCTAGCTGGGTGAGCTTGCAACTTGTACCATGTCGGAGTTTGATTTTCCCCATAGGGTTTCATTGATCGTGTACTCTTGAGTGTAGCTCGGGCTGAGAAGGTCGCAGCCATGGGAAAGTTGACAGTTAAGCCTATCTAGTGACAACCCATCATAGGCTAGCTGGGTGATCTTGTAACTTGTATCATGCCGGAGTTTGATTTTCACCATAGGGTTTCATTGATCGCTTACTCGGCAACTTGTATCAAGCAGGATTTCTACTTTCCCCTTAGCGCTTCATTGATCGTGTACTCTTGAGTGTAGATCGGGCTGAGAATGACGCAGCCATGGGAAAGTTGACAGTTAAGCCTATCTAGTGACAGCCCATCATAGGCTAGCTGGGTGATCTTGCAACTTGTACCATGTCGGAGTTTGATTTTCCCCATACGGTTTCATTGATCGTGTACTCTTGAGTGTAGCTCGGGCTGAGAAGGTCGCAGCCATGGGAAAGTTGACAGTTAAGCCTATCTAGTGACAACCCATCATAGGCTAGCTGGGTGATCTTGCAACTTTTATCATGCCGGAGTTTGATTTTCACCATAGGGTTTCATTGATCGCGTACTCGGCAACTTGTATCAAGCAGGATTTCTACTTTCCCCTTAGCGCTTCATTGATCGTGTACTCTTGAGTGTAGCTCGGGCTGAGAATGACGCAGCCATGGGAAAGTTGACAGTTAAGCCTATCTAGTGACAGCCCATCATAGGCTAGCTGGGTGAGCTTGCAACTTGTACCATGTCGGAGTTTAATTTTCCCCATAGGGTTTCATTGATCGTGTACTCTTGAGTGTAGCTCGGGCTGAGAAGGTCGCAGCCATGGGAAAGTTGACAGTTAAGCCTATCTAGTGACAACCCATCATAGGCTAGCTGGGTGATCTTGTAACTTGTATCATGCCGGAGTTTGATTTTCACCATAGGGTTTCATTGATCGCTTACTCGGCAACTTGTATCAAGCAGGATTTCTACTTTTCCCTTAGCGCTTCATTGATCGTGTACTCTTGAGTGTAGATCGGGCTGAGAATGACGCAGCCATGGGAAAGTTGACAGTTAAGCCTATCTAGTGACAGCCCATCATAGGCTAGCTGGGTGATCTTGCAACTTGTACCATGTCGGAGTTTGATTTTCCCCATACGGTTTCATTGATCGTGTACTCTTGAGTGTAGCTCGGGCTGAGAAGGTCGCAGCCATGGGAAAGTTGACAGTTAAGCCTATCTAGTGACAGCCCATCATAGGCTAGCTGGGTGATCTTGCAACTTGTACCATGTCGGAGTTTGATTTTCCCCATAGGGTTTCATTGATCGTGTACTCTTGAGTGTAGCTCGGGCTGAGAAGGTCGCAGCCATGGGAAAGTTGACAGTTAAGCCTATCTAGTGACAACCCATCATAGGCTAGCTGGGTGATCTTGTAACTTGTACCATGTCGGAGTTTGATTTTCCCCATAGGGTTTCATTGATCGTGTACTCTTGAGTGTAGCTCGAGCTGAGAAGGTCGCAGCCATGGGAAAGTTGACAGTTAAGCCTATCTAGTGACAACCCATCATAGGCTAGCTGGGTGATCTTGCAACTTTTATCATGCCGGAGTTTGATTTTCACCATAGGGTTTCATTGATCGCGTACTCGGCAACTTGTATCAAGCAGGATTTCTACTTTCCCCTTAGCGCTTCATTGATCGTGTACTCTTGAGTGTAGCTCGGGCTGAGAATGACGCAGCCATGGGAAAGTTGACAGTTAAGCCTATCTAGTGACAGCCCATCATAGGCTAGCTGGGTGAGCTTGCAACTTGTACCATGTCGGAGTTTGATTTTCCCCATAGGGTTTCATTGATCGTGTACTCTTGAGTGTAGCTCGGGCTGAGAAGGTCGCAGCCATGGGAAAGTTGA